>NC_091318.1:36427338-36670689 GCF_038502225.1 Cherax quadricarinatus
TGGAAGGATACGGCCTGTCAGAGTAACTTTCAAGGAAGAATCAGTTCAGAATCAGGATTCTGCAAGAGAAAGCAAGACTGAGGGACAAAGAGGGGTACCAGAGAGTATACCTCGACCGCGACAGAACACAAGAAGAAAGGACTACACATGAAAGAGAGGGTACAGAGACGCAAAGAGGAACGAAGCAATGAAAATGAGCAGGACCCAGACACAGGAGGAAGGGCAAACACACCCCACAGAATCTCCCACCAAAAGACTCCACCCGCACATACTCCCAACGCAACTGAGCAACCTATACTACAACCCACTCACTGTTCCTCTGCCACCAACCCCCATATCACAAACCTACCCCAACAGCTGTCCCTTATGGGCATTCTGACTCCACCCCCATCAACACAAACCCCACCTACACCACCCCAGCCCCATATAGGCCCCACAAGGCTCTGCTCCCCCAACCCCAATATACTTGTGACCACAATGATAGAAAAGAAACTAAAGGTTTGGTACACAAACGTGGATGGAATAACGAATAAACATGAGGAGTGGAATGAAAGAATCAGTGAAGAATCCCCAGACATCATAGCAGTCACAGAAACAAAACTCGCTGAGACAATAACAGACACAATCTTCCCAACAGGATATCAGATCCTGAGGAAAGATAGAAGGAGTAGAGGGGGAGGAGGGGTTGCACTGCCCATAAAACACCGATGGGGGATTTGAGGAAATGGAAGGCATGGACATGATTGGAGAAAGAGACTACATTGTAGGTACAATTCAGTCCGGAGAACATAAAGTAGTCATTGGAGTGATGTATAACCCACCACAGAACTGCAGGAGGCCAAGAGAGGAGTACGAAGAAAACAACAGGGTGATGGTGGACACACTGGCTGAGGTGGCAAGGAGAGCTCACTCGAGCAGAGCAAAGTTACTGGTAATGGGCGATTTCAACCACAGGGAGATCGACTGGGAAAACCTGGAGCCACATGTTGCATCGTCTGCCAAGTCTTTTGCTTTCGTAGTGAGTGATTTTCGTGTGCAAGTTCGGTACTAGTCCCTCTAGGATTTTCCAGGTGTATATAATCATGTATCTCTCCCGCCTGCGTTCCAGGGAATACAGGTTTAGGAACCTCAAGCGCTCCCAGTAATTGAGGTGTTTTATCTCCGTTATGCACGCCGTGAAGGTTCTCTGTACATTTTCTAGGTCAGCAATTTCACCTGCCTTGAAAGGTGCTGTTAGTGTGCAGCAATATTCCAGCCTAGATAGAACAAGTGACCTGAAGAGTGTCATCATGGGCTTGGCCTCCCTAGTTTTGAAGGTTCTCATTATCCATCCTAGTGGCCCTGTGGCCTGGTGGCTAAAGCTCCCGCTTCACACACGGAGGGCCCGGGTTCGATTCCCGGCGGGTGGAAACATTTGACACGTTTCCTTACACCTGTTGTCCTGTTCACCTAGCAGCAAATAGGTACCTGGGTGTTAGTCGACTGGTGTGGGTCGCATCCTGGGGGACAAGATTAAGGACCCCAATGGAAATAAGTTAGACAGTCCTCGATGACGCACTGACTTTCTTGGGTTATCCTGGGTGGCTAACCCTCCGGGGTTAAAAATCCGAACGAAATCTTATCTTATCTTATCTTAATAAGTTGATAAAGGTTTCATCAGACATGTCAGTGGCTACTTCTTGATGTACTGCTCTAGTTATAGCACAAGTGAACAAACAGATGTACACCTTGATGGGAACTTTGTCAACTGTTTTGGTTTAAATTATTGGTCCAGTGTAATCTACACCTGTCACCTCAATTAGAGTAACATGACAAACTATTTCAGAGGGATATGGAGGTGGACCTGGATACCGGCATACTCGCATATCATAGTGACGACAAGTAATACAGTCCCTTATTTGTTTTTTTCACACTTTGTCTACCATGAGGTATCCAGTAGGATTGTCGTATGTGACAATGTGTGTCAGCTACCCCACCATGTAACACGTTACTGCGGGCGATTTGAACTATCAGCTTTGTTAACCAATGATTCTTGGGGATCAATATTGGATGTATGGCTTCTTTAGGTAGTGAAGAATTATGAATTCTTCCTCGACGTCTTGTAATCTTTTTTCCTAGTCGAGATAAAGCCCTAAAGAATTAATCATAACAGGTTTCTTTGGGGATTTATCTTGTATTTCCAGAAATTTCTATTCTGTTGAGAAAACATCTTTCTGTATTAGTTTCACTCAGTATTTAATTGGTTAGAGATATTCATAATTAGGTTTTATTCCTTTAATGAATTTAAAGAGAAAAGCTGTAACTCTTAAGAGTTCACCCAAAGAAGAGTATTTAGATCCATCAATGACTATTTCTGTTTTGTCTGCAGTATTTACACAACTTATTTCTGCTGTGCTCAAGCAGACTGTTTTTTCTGGCATAATGTGAGCTTTTTGATGAGGCCAATTATTTTCATTAGAGAGCCAGTTCGGTCCGTGGAGCCATAATTTATTATCCATAAATTTCTTGAGTGGGACACCACGTGACAACATGTCAGCTGGATTCTCTTGGGTAGAGACGTGGAGAAAGAGATAATCTCTCTGCGTCTCTTTTATTTCTGCTACTCTATTCTGTACATAGACCAACTTATCTTATTATTTCTTAACCACTGGAGAACTGCTTCATTATCACTCCAGATCACGGTTTTCTCAATAGTGAGATGATCAAGTACTGTGTTAAGATAGACAGCTAATTTTGTACCTACATAGAGTGCTGTCAGTTCCAATTGTGGTACTGTTCTGACCTTCAAGGGTGCTACCCTGGTCTTTGAAGTAATTAGTGTACTTCCTTCAGCATTACTCATGTAAGCTACAGCGCCATAACCTCTGGTTGACGCATCACAGAACACATGTAATGTGTACTTGTTTCCCTCTTGACCTATTTGTCTGGGAAATTTAATTTGATGAAGTTGTTTAAACTTCTTGGATATTTCATCACATGCTTGACTCATTTCTAGAGGCAAGTTCTCATCACATCCAATTTTGAGTTTCCATGCATCTTGCATAAGTATTTTACCTTTTATGGTAATTAGTGAGACGAGTCCTAGAGGATCAAAACATTGTGATACCTCTGACAGTAAACTACGTTTAGTGAGTGTACTGCATGATTTATTGTTTATCTTTTTGAGACTCAAAGTATCTTTCTGTGTGTTCTAATTAAGTCCCAGCATATTGTTGCATTCAGGAATATCAGTTTCAAGGAAATCTTTGATAAGTTCCCTTAATTGTATTGAACTAGTATTCCACATCCTTAGAGGTATATTTGCTTCTTTCATCTCCTTGTTAGCTTCTCTGTATAAGGATTTCAAATCCTCTTCTTTATTCACAGTACCTTGAAGATTGTCCACACAGAAACTTTTCTTTAAGATTTCTTTGAAGGGACTTTCAGATTTCTTCAAATGTGTATTTAGAGTAGCTTCTAGTAAGAATGGAGAGGATGTTGCACCAAATAATACTGATTTAAAACAAAAAGTTTTCACAGGACTTTGAGGATCATGTGGATTTTCAGGCCACAAGAATCGAGTATAATCTCTATCTATTTCTTGTAGTCCTACTCTTAAGAAAGCTTTGGAAATATCAGCCTTGTAGGCATATGGGTTTGTGCGAAATTTCATAAGCATGTGCCCTGCAATTATATACAACACGTAGTGGTTTCAGAATCTTTTCTGTCACCGTGGTGCGGGAGATAATGAGCTTCTGTCTTCAACTTATCTTCGACTACTTCCTCAATGAATTTATTGTCCAGTCAGTAGCTCTGGATTCTTCCTGAGCTCATGTATTTGTGCTTTCATTTGTCCGAAAACCATGCCATAATTGCTAGGCAGATGTGGTGGATTTAATTTCCATGGTAACCTAACCCAATACTGTCCATCTTTTTATTTAACAGTGTCCAAATATTGGTTATAAGTCCGAGTCTCTTGTGGGCTTGGTTTATTTACATCAATACCTATCGCATCTAAATCCCACAACTTATCAACTGGTTCATTCATTTCTTCCAGTAATGATAATTTTTGCTGTGGTACATGATCAGCGGTTATTCTTGTAACTAGTACATTTTCCACTGAATCAATTTTAGCTTGTGTCCCACTTTGAGAGGGAATGGGACCACATATCATGTGGCCTCCTGCTGTTTTCAGCAAGTGAACATCATGTTTACTTACTATATTTTGCACAAAACAGTGATAATAATCACTTCCAGCGATTAAATCAATTGGACTAATTGTGTCCGTCTGTATGTCAGGACAGGCTAACTTGACCTTAGCTGCTTTCAGTGTTGCAACTGTTTCTTTTAATCCCTGGATCTGCACAGACTTAGGCAAATCATCTACTACCACAGCTTCTACTGTCTTTTTCCTGTTTCCTAGACCAACAGTGATTCTGGCTAGGTCATATGTCTGTTTACCAGAATTTTGGAAAAATCCAGCTATATCTAACTGTACTTTGGCATAGAGTTGTTTATTCAGTTTCTGCAACACTGTTCTTCTTATGAAGGACCTTTGTGAGCCTTGATTAAATAGTGTTAGCACATTGGTTTTGTGTAATTTATTAGATAACTCAACTCGAGCAATCGGGAGAGCTGTTGCTTTAAACTTATCTCTCACATTTAATGCTGTTGCTTGTCGACTTCCTGATTCTGTGGAAGTCTTCTGCTGTTCAGCAAAAGTATTTGTGCATAATGCATTTAAAACACTTCTTCAGTGAGCATTTACCTCCCTTGTGTTCACCTAAACACTTGATGCACCTTTTCAGCTGATAAATACGTTCTTTACTTACCTCCATTGATGTGTATTGACTACAATACTGTGCCCAATGTGTTCCATCACAAAGTACACATTTTTGAGTACGTTTATGTGTGACATTCTGTTTACTGTCTCTTGCATTAACAGCTTAATAAATGCCTATATGGGATTTCCCATTATGGGGTTTAGTGGGAGTAGGCATACTCTTTTTATACTGAGTTCAAGATTTATTATCCACGGGATTTGGGGATTTTTCTTCTTGTCTCGTTGCTTGCATGCATGAAACTATTGTTTGTAAACCATTGCTAATTTCTTCACAAGTGAAATAGCGTTTGTTGTACATAATATTTAATCGTTCAATAGTTTGTGGTGACAGCTTATCCTGTACAATACCACTGATAAACCAATCACATTGTCTTAGGTCATATTTAGCATCTAGAGATCTGAGACTATTGTCTAATGTGATTCTAAATGCTTGTAAATCTGAAAAACAATGTTTGGGTGGCTTCAAACTTGATATTAAGACTGCATGTCTAACTCTGGCCTTGTCAGCCTCAAAGTAATTGCCTGCTAAGACATGTAACGCTATTTGATAATTGCCTTTAACCACCGGAAATGACTTAATCAGTTCATAGGGCTCTCCCTTCACAAGACATTTAAGATAACTGAACTTAGCAATCTCATCTATGTCAGTTCGTGAATGTACTATGGATTGAAAACCACTAATGAATTCTTCATAATCATGATATTGGAAAATAGGTAATGAAAAGGTAGGTAAGCTTGGTAATGGTACACTTGTTGTTCCATGTGTTGATGTAACAGGTGTTTGACCACTAGTTACAGTAGGTCTCTGTGACAGAGCTTTGCGGCAGGTAGCCCGCACCCCTGTCCACCTTAATTGTTGATTACTACAAGTATCTAAAACATTTTTAATTTCATCCTCAGATGGATCTGATTCAAGAAACTCCTTTTCATAATTTATATAGTATGAATTAAATATTTCCAGACGTTGTGTAAGCAATTCAAATTTTAACTCAAGATCATCAAAATCTATGTTTGTATCTTGAGTTAATCCTATACAGACTGAAATTAGATTTTCTAATTGTGTAATCTTAGTCTGTAAAGACTGAAACTGAGTTTTCAAACAAGCCATTTTAATGGTATACTGAAAATTCTAGCACCACACTTAGGGTGTTTAAAAAACACTGTACTGCTATAAACAGCTGAGTTTTTGTTATGCTTAAGTCAGCAATAATCGAGTCAGAAACTACTGACCCACTAAGCTTAACCTCAGGGTCAATGACCATGAAGGGTACAGAGTACATGTGACTGGTGTTTATGGCTTGAATTTGCTGTCAGCCTGACAACGTTGATTATCCGTAAATAACGATGTTATACACTTTATTCACTATACATTACAAACGTCACTGTATAACTCTAAATCACACGTGTATATTTCTTACACATATACAAATGTCACTGCTAATATATATATGAAAGATTGCACTTTATGTATAATTTCTTTAACATAACAGTTATATCTATAAGAAACAAACTTAAACACAATCTCGCCTCTTAATTTCTGTTTATAAACATTATAAACACTATGTGTATATACACTCAGACAAACTGACGGTCATCTGGCTTGTTGATGTGGTCAGCGTTTCTCGAGCTGGAGAGCAGTGGATGACGGGTGCCATCCCCCGTTTTCTGTTGGGTGAGTCACCCAGCTCCCGTTTTCTTTGGGTAATGGGTGAAAGTTGGGTGAGTGCCCGTTTTCTTTTGGCTGCCCATTCTCTGTGGTTGAGCCTGGAGGGACTCATTTATACTGATTTATATTGTAAAACACTAGTTTTACAGCTTTTTTCGAAGGACCTTGGCTCGTAGGTTATTTGTACACTGTAGTACAACATATTTGGACCACAGTGTGGCCTTTATCCAGTTCGAGCATGACCAAATTGTTGAGAAATGGTTTACCAGCTAAGGTTAGAGTTTAAATATAGGGGGAACTTATCGTGATAAGACAGCTCATCGCCTGCACAGCCGCCCCTGCTGGCGAGGTCTTGAGAAGCTGCCTTGACCACTTCGCAAAGTGCTGAAATAGAGTATATTAGGTATGATTATAAATTACCCCTTGGGGGTGTTTTGTCAGCATATATCAGACAGTGATTGCTGACAACACTTACTTGTGTGGACTAAAAGGTCCACTTATCACTGGGGTTTATGGTAAGTGACCAACTCGGAACTTTTTACTCAACTGCGCAGTCAATAGTAGTACATCACGAGTTAGTACACTTGCCTGGTTATATGTGTCTGACTCGTAGTTATGCCCAGATATCTGTTGGACCGCAACACTCGTTGTTACACTGTTCACCAATAATTGTTCACACCATAATGTCATTAAAGAAGCTGATCACACTACTCTGTAAGTGTTTATTGAGATTCTTTTGTGCAAAACGCGTGGAACAGTGTTCTTTGTTGGTTATCCTGGCACATCAATGTCTCTCTCAGTAGAGTCAAAAGTAATCTGACCTCACAGCGTCCTATGCTGCTGCAATGCCCCTAGAACATAAAGGAAAAGCTGACCTAGTACTTTTTGCTTCCTTGCCAAATTTCCTCGATGAAGCAAAGCAGAATGCTTAATTCTTGCTGTCTTAAGCATAGACAACAATGTACACTATCTTTACCATGGTAGCAAAGTGGGAGCAGGATTATCCTTAATTGTCCTGATAAGGTAAGAAATGGACTGTCTCTTATTAAACTACACTTTGCAACACTGGAGTCTTGCAAGGAGCGGCGGTCGCTTGATCAGGTCACATACTCGTATTGCATCTGGGATCAATTACTTGCTGTAGTAGTAAACAAAAATGTTTGCTCCTTCTGAGAGGGCTGGGCCCCTCAGGGCTGAAAGGGGCTGAAGGGGGCTGATACCCCCCTCCTGGAGAAAATTTCTCCACAACCTTGGTGGGAAACGGCCGATACATTAATAGTAATAATAATTAATAATAATAATAATATTAACAATATTATTATTATTATTATTATTATTATTATTATTATTATTATTATTATTATTATTATTATTTTTATTATTATTATGATTGTCGTGTAGTAAAGAATGAGGCTCTGCTTTTCAAGGAGGAGAGTAAGAAAGAGAAAAAATTTTGGGGTAAAAGTGTAACAATGTTAAGTGGTTAAAAATAGCAAAGAGAAACGTGTTGGCAGTAATGAAAAGGAAGACGTCAGCAATAATTAATGGGAAATCGTTTGCAGAATAGTAAAAAAGATGAAACTGCCGAAGGTTGAATGTAAGTAGTTGCATTCCTGTACTCCAAAACGAGTGTACAATAGAGGACGATGAGAAATGTATCAATATCATATGTACTGATAAAGATAAGAACATTCTCATTATTTAGGACTTGCAAATTGGATATATGAATGGAACATTCTGCATCTGATTAAGAGTTTCCCAGGAGCTGCTGTGAGTGGCATAGTTAACAGGTTAGATAATATCGTGTTAGGTAATGGAAATAGCCTTATTATCTGCCTCAGGGGTGGAGGAAATAATGTTAAGAAACACAACAGAGAGGTACGAGAGTAATTATTACACATTTCCCAGAATTATGAAGACTCACCAAAACCTTCCTAACTTTTTTTTACAGAAGGTATATAATAGCATTGTTTAAAGATGCCAAAAACTCTGCAGTAATTATCTGAAAAATAAAATACGAACAATATAAACATGGTTATCTAGTATGATAACACTAAGATCTGTCTCCTCTGTCAATATCATTTGTACATAATCATTGCAACAGAATTTTGGGGACATTATACAATTTTAATAAATTAGTGATATTGACTTCCACTCAGTAACTAAATAACTCGTTTTATAAACTCCAAAATATTAATGTTGATGCATTCCATGAGAAGGATGACATCCTGTAAATTCTTGTATGATCCTTGTGGGTTTAACTTTGTTTTGATTGTAATAATAATAAGAGCCTTATACATTTTGACTCTTCAGTTACAAATTTGAAATTTAAACTCATAAGCTGTGTATGATTAGACGATTTTGTAAGACTTACGCCTTATTTTTCCTGATTTTAGATTAACACAGTTTTAGTGTCTTCAAGCCATTTATTTGGATGGTCAGACACTGCCTCAGCCCCTCCCCCTCCAAAAAAAAAAAAAAGAGAACGCCAGCTGCTGGGTCAGCAGCTGGGTAAAACTGCCTCAGTCAGTTATTCTCTCAGTGGCTGGCTGGAGAGTGTTGATTCAAGTGACAGTGAAGTTCATCATTCTAATATGAAGCTTAAACATGCCTCATGGTGCACCCCATCCACCATGACAACACCAAGATCCCTGACACCACTCTGCTGCCACTACATGTGACATCTACATCTACTTGCCAACACATGTGACATTACCAGCTGCCCGGTTAATTCCTCATGTGACACTACCAGTATCCCTGACACCACCAACTTCTCCGTCAACACTTAGTGTGACACCACCATGTTGAGCCGCACCACACTCCTGAAACCAGCAGTTGCCCTGCAAACACTATTTGTAATATCAGTACCACTGATACCACCAGTTGTCTTTCCAGCACCACTTGTGGCACCACTAGCAACACAGCTATCCTGCCAACACTCCATGTGACACTACCAGCAGCAAACCTACCCCTCCCAACACCACATGTAACACAACCAGCAACACAGCTACCCTGTCAACACTCCATGTGACACTACCAGCAACACATCTACCCTGCCAACACTCCATGTGACACTACCAGTAGCACAGCTACCTTGCCAACACCACATGTGGCACCAGCAGCACAGTTATCCTGCCAACACTAAATGTGACATCAGAAGCGCAGGTACGGTGCTAACACCACGCGCTTGACACCACCACCTACACTGCCAACACTGCATGTGTCACCACCATCTTTGACACCATCAGTTACCCTACCAATAGGTAGGGCAACTTTATGTTGAGTGGTACATCACTGTCCTTGTCTCCATGTTTGAAGGATCGTAACACCATGAAACAACTGTAATACCATGACAGTTCCCTTTCCTGTGTTCAGTTACAATAACAGTCATTAGAAATAAGACAACACAGTTATGGGTAGAAGTTTATGGTAAATATTGAAACTTTGAATATAGTATAATATGCTTTTCTCGTTGTTTCTAGCACTAAAACAACTTGAAAAAAATATATTGCCATTGTAATATATTGCATATAGTTTTAGATATTGAAAGAAACGTTGGAAAATATTATGCAGTTACATAAAAAAATAAAATAAATAACTTACTCGTATGTTCCATTAATGTAGGTATTCTAACTGTATACCACCTAAGATCGACACCATGCCTAACCCTTCTAGGGTAGGGTAGGTGCCTGAGCCCGAGCCTTTAGCTCATAAGACTGTCATTCCCATTAGCCCCCTTGTGGCGGGGATGGCAGACCAGAGAGGCCTAGCTTGTGGCTAGGTCTGGGGACAGTTGGTCCCGAAGATGAGGAGGTACTTGTGCCTCCTCCCATGGGAGACTTAGGTCTCAGACACTCCCTAAAGAGGGAGTCAAGGCCGGGCCACCACTTGGAAAAGGCCCGGGCCGGGAGAATACCGGCGAATCTTTAATAATAATAATAATAATAAATACCACCTAATACCTTTTATTTTTAGTTTTTTTTATTATTATACGATAGAAGAAGGAATTTTTTAATGCCTAAGTCTATAAATGTCAGAGTCTAAACTGTAAAGAAAGATTTTTAGCGAAGAAAATAAGTTTGTGAAATGAACCAATGTTTGTACAGTAAATTCTTGAGAATACTACATTTTTTAATATACCCCACAGCGGTTCATGATGTTAGCGGTTACTTGTATACTGTTTGTTGCTCTAACTGGAGGTGCCGCTGGAGAACTGGCCGCCCCTGAGAGGCTCTACAAGATCCTTATGCTCCTACCTGTCTCATCTAAGAGCCACAGGAATGTCTTCATGCCGCTCGCTGAGGCTCTGGCCGACCGTGGACACAAGGTTAATCCTCAGTAAATAGTTCCTTATTATATTTAAAGTAACTTAGCAGATAATTCAGTGTTTTTTTTCTACAAAGGATATTTCACTTTGTATTATGTCTGGTTGAGAGATAACTGGAATTTGAAAATACACAAATAACCCGCATATAGAAAAGAGGAGATACGGCTATTACTACTACTACTACTACCTCCTGCCTATATATACCCTTCCTGCTATCGTTTTCGTTAGTGTGACTTTGTAAATGGTCCAAGTTGGACCGAAACGTCGTCGTAAGCTCCTCTCTTCTATGTACGGGTTATTTGTGCATTGTTCCAGTCACGGTATTGTGCCTTTTTTTTTTTTTGTTAATTTGAAAATAGTTGTCAGGCATTTCTGGTGTTATGTGAGAGTTATCTAAGTTGGTTCAAAAGATGTCTATCCGAGTCTTTCCGACTGAAGAGTTTTAGTTAGGGTTGTCGTTTGCAACATTCGTTAAAACTGGTCTTAATACTGAGTTTCCAAACATTCTCCAGATAGTGATGCTGACCAACCACCCGAAGTCGTCCAAACATCCCAACATCCAAGAAGTTAACCATGGCCTCCCGTATTTCCATAACATAAACATGTTTAGTTACCTGAACGACCCGACTGGAGCCTTCTCCCAGTTTACTACCGTTCTTCCAGCAGTGGCTCGGGACCTTTACAATGTTCCTGAGGTGAAGGATCTATATGAGAGGAGGAAGGAATTTGATCTCTTTATGGTTGATCATGCATTCAACGAGGTGAGACAGTTTCTTCTAAGTCTTATGTAAAAGTTACTGAATATTTCATGCATTTGCTTAATCTGTTGGTAATAACAATACATGTTAGGTTGTTCATTAAAAAGCAGCTCTCGGTAACTATTATGTACCAACAATAACAGCCTGCTTGATCAGGGTTTAGCTCAACTAGGGCTGAACTGTCTATTGGCAGTAACGAAAATAGTTACCTACTCTGAATTAGGAATAAGACGAAATTAACATTATGTTAACTACATTTCGTATGTGCAAGAAAGGTATAAAATACCGACAATATGAAAGTTAAGACACATGTGCAACATCTGGATATCTTTATTGTAGTAGACGTTTCGCCATCCAGTGGCTTTATCAATACAAGACCTTCACGGCTGCTGCAACTAACCCATCTCTTTGGGAAGGACCTACTTCCACTGGGGAATCCCGCCTACCAGTGACTTTGCCCTCGTCTGCTGCCCGTCCCTATCCACTGACGCCTATATAAACCGCCAGTCTTCTTGTCTTTGCTCCAGATTCTCCTCCACCACGATGCTGTGAACACTAAACTCCAAGGCCGAGGGACTGATTACCTCATCTTTTGTATATAGTTCTACTGTCTTCCTATTATGTCCTAGAATCTGTATTGATAAAGCCACTGGATGGTGAAACGTCTACTACAATAAAGATATCCAGATGTTGCACATGTGTCTTAAATTTACATTTCGTATGATCAAGCGGGTTAACTGTTGAAAATATTTTGCTATAAAAATATTTTTTTATGAACTAAGGAAGTGAGAACAATAACCAATTTATTGAGACACTTCCCTCAGGATAATATAATATAAAATTAAAATTTTGACTTAAAAAATGTTTACATACGTCTCTCATAATAGTAACTTTGTCATGGAAATTATTGCAGCATTATTAATATAAAAGATTAATCTGGAAGATACCATACAAAAAATATATAATTATAGCGAACACACTTCCTGCCTCAACAACACAACAGAAGTGTAACAAGACCAGAGTAGATATAACAGCAGAAAACAGTAACTAAACCAGAGTAGATATAACAGCAGAAGACAGTGACTAAACCAGAGTAGATATAACAGCAGAAGACAGTGACTAAACCAGAGTAGATATAACAGCAGAAGACAGTAACAAGACCAGAGTAGATATAACAGCAGAAGACAGTGACTAAACCAGAGTAGATATAACAGCAGAAGACAGTCATAAAACCAGAGTAGATATAACAGCAGAAGACAGTAACAAGACCAGAGTAGTGATGAATGGTTTGAAAAACCGACAAGTTGAAGATTGAGACACTTATGCAGCATATGGGAATCTTCATTCAGGAAACGTTTCGCCACACAGTGGCTTCATCAGTCCAATACAAAGAGGAAGGGGTAAGGAGAGGAGGAGTATAAGGTAATCAGTCCCTCAGCCTGGAGTCGATGTGATCAGTCCATCAATCTTGTAGAAGATTGATGGACTGATCACATCGACTCCAGGTTGAGGGACTGATTACCTTATACTCCTCCTCTCCTTACCCCTTCCTCTTTGTATTGGACTGATGAAGCCACTGTGTGGCGAAACGTTTCCTGAATGAAGATTCCCATATGCTGCATAAGTGTCTCAATCTTCAAGACCAGAGTAGATATAACAGCAGAATACAGTGATAAAACCAGAGTAGATATAACAGCAGAAGACAGTAACAAGACCAGAGTAGATATAACAGCAGAATACAGTGATAAAACCAGAGTAGATATAACAGCAGAAGACAGTAACAAGACCAGAGTAGATATAACAGCAGAATACAGTGATAAAACCAGAGTAGATATAACAGCAGAAGACAGTAACAAGACCAGAGTAGATATAACAGCAGAATACAGTGATAAAACCAGAGTAGATATAACAGCAGAAGACAGTAACAAGACCAGAGTAGATATAACAGCAGAATACAGTGATAAAACCAGAGTAGATATAACAGCAGAAGACAGTAACAAGACCAGAGTAGATATAACAGCAGAATACAGTGATAAAACCAGAGTAGATATAACAGCAGAAGACAGTAACAAGACCAGAGTAGATATAACAGCAGAAGACACTGATAAAACAAGAGTAGATATAACAGCAGAAGACAGTAACAAGACTAGAGTAGATATAACAGCAGAAGACACTGATAAAACAAGAGTAGATATAACAGCAGAAGACAGTAACAAGACCAGAGTAGATATAACAGCAGAAGACACTGATAAAACAAGAGTAGATATAACAGCAGAAGACAGTAACAAGACCAGAGTAGATATAACAGCAGAAGACACTGATAAAACAAGAGTAGATATAACAGCAGAAGACAGTAACAAGACCAGAGTAGATATAACAGCAGAAGACACTGATAAAACAAGAGTAGATATAACAGCAGAAGACAGTAACAAGACCAGAGAAGATATAACAGCAGAAGACACTGATAAAACAAGAGTAGATATAACAGCAGAAGACAGTAACAAGACCAGAGTAGATATAACAGCAGAAGACACTGATAAAACAAGAGTAGATATAACAGCAGAAGACAGTAACAAGACCAGAGTAGATATAACAGCAGAAGACACTGATAAAACAAGAGTAGATATAACAGCAGAAGACAGTAACAAGACCAGAGAAGATATAACAGCAGAAGACACTGATAAAACAAGAGTAGATATAACAGCAGAAGACAGTAACAAGACCAGAGTAGATATAACAGCAGAAGACACTGATAAAACAAGAGGAGATATAACAGCAGAAGACAGTAACAAGACCAGAGTAGATATAACAGCAGAAGACACTGATAAAACAAGAGTAGATATAACAGCAGAAGACAGTAACAAGACCAGAGTAGATATAACAGCAGAAGACACTGATAAAACAAGAGTAGATATAACAGCAGAAGACAGTAACAAGACCAGAGTAGATATAACAGCAGAAGACACTGATAAAACAAGAGTAGATATAACAGCAGAAGACAGTAACAAGACCAGAGAAGATATAACAGCAGAAGACAGTGATAAAACCTGAGTAGATATAACAGCAGAAGACAGTGATAAAACCAGAGTAGATATAACAGCAGAAGACAGTAACAAAGCCAGAGTAGATATAACAGCAGAAGACAGTGATAAAACCAGAGTAGATATAACAGCAGAAGACAGTAACAAAACCAGAGTAGATATAACAGCAGAAGACAGTGATAAAACCAGAGTAGATATAACAGCAGAAGACAGTGATAAAACCTGAGTAGATATAACAGCAGAAGACAGTGATAAAACCTGAGTAGATATAACAGCAGAAGACAGTGATAAAACCAGAGTAGATATAACAGCAGAAGACAGTGATAAAACATGAGTAGATATAACAGCAGAAGACAGTGATAAAGCCAGAGTAGATATAACAGCAGAAGACAGTGATAAAACCTGAGTAGACATAACAGCAGAAGACAGTGATAAAACCTGAGTAGATATAACAGCAGAAGACAGTGATAAAACCTGAGTAGATATAACAGCAGAAGACAGTGATAAAACCAGAGTAGATATAACAGCAGAAGACAGTAACAAAACCAGAGTAGATATAACAGCAGAAGACAGTGATAAAACCTGAGTAGATATAACAGCAGAAGACAGTGATAAAACCAGAGTAGATATAACAGCAGAAGACAGTGATAAAACCAGAGTAGATATAACAGCAGAAGACAGTAACAAAACCAGAGTAGATATAACAGCAGAAGACAGTGATAAAACCAGAGTAGATATAACAGCAGAAGACAGTGATAAAACCAGAGTAGATATAACAGCAGAAGACAGTAATAAAACCAGAGAAGATATAACAGCAGAAGGCAGTGATAAAACCAGAGTAGATATAACAGCAGAAGACAGTGATAAAACCAGAGTAGATATAACAGCAGAAGACAGTGATAAAACCAGAGTAGATATAACAGCAGAAGACAGTGATAAAACCAAAGAAGATATAACAGCAGAAGACAGTGATAAAACCAGAGTAGATATAACAGCAGAAGGCAGTGATAAAACCAGAGTAGATATAACAGCAGAAGACAGTGATAAAACCAGAGAAGATATAACAGCAGAAGACAGTGATAAAACCAGAGAAGATATAACAGCAGAAGACAGTGATAAAACCAGAGAAGATATAACAGCAGGAGACAGTGATAAAACCAGAGTAGATATAACAGCAGAAGGCAGTGATAAAACCAGAGTAGATATAACAGCAGAAGACAGTAACAAAACCAGAGTAGATATAACAGCAGAAGACAGTGATAAAACCAGAGTAGATATAACAGCAGAAAACAGTGATAAAACCAGAGTAGATATAACAGCAGAAGACAGTGATAAAACCAGAGTAGATATAACAGCAGAAGACAGTGATAAAACCAGAGTAGATATAACAGCAGAAGACAGTAATAAAACCAGAGTAGATATAACAGCAGAAGACAGTAACAAGATCAGAGTAGATATAACAGCAGAAGACAGTGATAAAACCAGAGTAGATATAACAGCAGAAGACAGTAACAAGACCAGAGTAGATATAACAGCAGAAGACAGTGATAAAACCAGAGTAGATATAACAGCAGAAGACAGTGATAAAACCAGAGTAGATATAACAGCAGAAGACAGTGATAAAACCAGAGTAGATATAACAGCAGAAGACAGTGACAAAACCAGACTAGATATAACAGCAAAAGGCAGTGACAAAACCAGAGTAGATATAACAGCAGAAGACAGTGACAAAACCAGACTAGATATAACAGCAGAAGGCAGTGACAAAACCAGAGTAGATATAACAGCAGAAGACAGTGATAAAACCAGAGTAGATATAACATCAGAAGACAGTAACAAGATCAGAGTAGATATAACAGCAGAAGACAGTGACAAAACCAGAGTAGATATAACAGCAGAAGACAGTGACAAAACCAGACTAGATATAACAGCAGAAGGCAGTGACAAAACCAGAGTAGATATAACAGCAGAAGACAGTGACAAAACCAGACTAGATATAACAGCAGAAGACAGTAACAAAACCAGAGTACATATGACAGCAGAAGACAGTGATAAAACCAGAGTAGATATAACAGCAGAAGACAGTGATAAAACCAGAGTAGATAAAACAGCAGAAGACAGTAACAAAACCAGAGTAGATATAACAGCAGAAGACAGTGATAAAACCAGAGTAGATATAACAGCAGAAGACAGTAACAAAACCAGAGTAGATATAACAGCAGAAGACAGTGACAAAACCAGAGTAGATATAACAGCAGAAGACAGTAACAAAACCAGAGTAGATATAACAGCAGAAGACAGTGATAAAACCAGAGTAGATATAACAGCAGAAGACAGTAACAAAACCAGAGTAGATATAACAGCAGAAGACAGTGATAAAACCAGAGTAGATATAACAGCAGAAGACAGTAACAAAACCAAAGTAGATATAACAGCAGAAGACAGTGACAAAACCAGAGTAGATATAACAGCAGAAGACAGTAACAAAACCAGAGTGATATAACAGCAGAAGACAGTAATAAAACCAGAGTAGATATAACAGCAGAAGACAGTAACAAAACCAGAGTAGATATAACAGCAGAAGACAGTAACAAAACCAGAGTAGATATAACAGCAGAAGACAGTGACAAAACCAAAGTAGGTATAACAGCAGAAGGCAGTGATAAAACCAGAGTAGATATAACAGCTGAAGACAGTGATAAAACCAGAGTAGATATAACAGCAGAATACAGTGATAAAACCAGAGTAGATATAACAGCAGAAGACAGTGATAAAACAAGAGTAGATATAACAGCAGAAGACAGTGATAAAACAAGAGTAGATATAACAGCAGAAGACAGTGACAAAACCAGAGTAGATATAACAGCAGAAGACAGTGATAAAACAAGAGTAGATATAACAGCAGAAGACAGTGACAAAACCAGAGTAGATATAACAGCAGAAGACAGTGACAAAACCAGAGTAGATATAACAGCAGAAGACAGTGATAAAACCAGAGTAGATATAACAGCAGAAGACAGTAACAAAACCAGAGTAGATATAACAGCAGAAGACAGTGACAAGACCAGAGTAGATATAACAGCAGAAGACAGTAACAAAACCAGAGTAGATATAACAGCAGAAGACAGTGACAAAACCAAAGTAGATATAACAGCAGAAAGCAGTGACAAAACCAGAGTAGATATAACAGCAGAAGACAGTAACAAAACCAGAGTATATATAACAGCAGAAGACAGTGATAAAACAAGAGTAGACATAAGAGCAGAAGACAGTGACAAAACCAGAGTAGATATAACAGCAGAACACAGTAACAAAACCAGAGTAGATATAACAGCAGAAGACAGTGATAAAACAAGAGTAGATATAACAGCAGAAGATAGTGATAAAACAATAGTAGATATAACAGCAGAAGACAGTAACAAAACCAGAGTAGATATAACAGCAGAAGACAGTGATAAAACAAGAGTAGATATAACAGCAGAAGACAGTAAGAAGAGCAGAGTAGATATAACAGCAGAAGACAGTGATAAAACAAGAGTAGATATAACAGCAGAAGACAGTAACAAGACCAGAGTAGATATAACAGCAGAAGACAGTGATAAAACAAGAGTAGATATAACAGCAGAAGACAGTAACAAAACCAGAGTAGATATAACAGCAGAAGACAGTGATAAAACAAGAGTAGATATAACAGCAGAAGACAGTAACAAAACCAGAGTAGATATAACAGCAGAAGACAGTGATAAAACAAGAGTAGATATAACAGCAGACGACAGTGATAAAACAATAGTAGATATAACAGCAGAAGACAGTAACAAGACCAGAGTAGATATAACAGCAGAAGACAGTGATAAAATAAGAGTAGATATAACAGCAGAAGACAGTAACAAGACCAGAATAGATATAACAGCAGAAGACAGTGATAAAACCAGAGTAGATATAACAGCAGAAGACAGTAACAAGACCAGAGTAGATATAACAGCAGAAGACAGTGATAAAATAAGAGTAGATATAACAGCAGAAGACAGTAACAAGACCAGAATAGATATAACAGCAGAAGACAGTGATAAAATAAGAGTAGATATAACAGCAGAAGACAGTAACAAGACCAGAATAGATATAACAGCAGAAGACAGTGATAAAACCAGAGTAGATATAACAGCAGAAGACAGTAACAAGACCAGAGTAGATATATCAGCAGAAGACAGTGATAAAACAAGACTAGATATAACAGCAGAAGACAGTAACAAGACCAGAATAGATATAACAGCAGAAGACAGTGATAAAACAAGAGTAGATATAACAGCAGAAGACAGTAACAAGACCAGAATAGATATAACAGCAGAAGACAGTGATAAAACCAGAGTAGATATAACAGCAGAAGACAGTAACAAGACCAGAGTAGATATAACAGCAGAAGACAGTGATAAAACAAGACTAGATATAACAGCAGAAGACAGTAACAAGACCAGAGTAGATATAACAGCAGAAGACAGTGATAAAACAAGACTAGATATAACAGCAGAAGACAGTAACAAGACCAGAGTAGATATAACAGCAGAAGACAGTGATAAAACAAGAGTAGATATAACAGCAGAAGACAGTAACAAGACCAGAGTAGATATAATAGCAGAAGACAGTGATAAAACCAGAGTAGATTTAACAGCAGAAGACAGTAACAAGACCAGAGTAGATATAACAGCAGAAGACAGTGATAAAACCAGAGTAGATATAACAGCAGAAGACAGTGATTAAACAAGAGTAAATATAACAGCAGAAGGCAGTGATAAAACAAGAGTAGATATAACAGCAGAAGACAGTGATAAAACCAGAGTAGATATAACAGCAGAAGACAGTGATAAAACAAGAGTAGATATAACAGCAGAAGACAGTGATTAAACAAGAGTAAATATAACAGCAGAAGGCAGTGATAAAACAAGAGTAGATATAACAGCAGAAGACAGTGATAAAACAAGAGTAGATATAACAGCAGAAGACAGTGATAAAACAAGAGTAGATATAACAGCAGAAGACAGTGATAAAACAAGAGTAGATATAACAGCAGAAGACAGTGATAAAACAAGAGTAGATATAACAGCAGAAGACAGTGATAAAGCAAGAGTAGATGTAACAGCAGAAGACAATGATAAAACAAGAGTAGATATAACAGCAGAAGACAATGATAAAACAAGAGTAGATGTAACAGCAGAAGGCAGTGATAAAACCAGAGAAGATATAACAGCAGAAGACAGTGATAAAACCAGAGAAGATATAACAGCAGAAGACAGTGACAAAACTAGAGTAGATATAACAGCAGAAGACAGTGATAAAACCAGAGTAGATATAACAGCAGAAGACAGTGATAAAACCAGAGAAGATATAACAGCAGAAGACAGTTACAAAACTAGAGTAGATATAACAGCAGAAGACAGTGATAAAACCAGAGTAGATATAACAGCAGAAGACAGTGATAAAACCAGAGAAGATATAACAGCAGAAGACAGTGACAAAACCAGAGTAGATATAACAGCAGAAGACAGTGAAAAAACCAGAGAAGATATAACAGCAGAAGACCGTGACAAAATCAGACTAGATATAACAGCAGAAGACAGTGACAAAACCAGAGTAGATATAACAGCAGAAGACAGTAACAAGATCAGAGTAGATATAACAGCAGAAGACAGTGATAAAACCAGAGAAGATATAACAGCAGAAGACAGTGACAAAACCAGAGTAGATATAACAGCAGAAGACAGTGACAAAACCAGAGTAGATATAACAGCAGAAGACAGTGACAAAACCAGAGTAGATATAACAGCAGAAGACAGTAACAAAACCAGAGTAGATATAACAGCAGAAGACAGTGATAAAACCAGAGAAGATATAACAGCAGAAGACAGTGACAAAACCAGAGTAGATATAACAGCAGAAGACAGTGACAAAACCAGAGTAGATATAACAGCAGAAGACAGTGACAAAACCAGAGTAGATATAACAGCAGAAGACAGTAACAAAACCAGAGTAGATATAACAGCAGAAGACAGTAACAAAACCAGAGTAGATATAACAGCAGAAGACAGTGATAAAACCAGAGTAGATATAACAGCAGAAGACAGTGATAAAACCAGAGTAGATATAACAGCAGAAGACAGTGATAAAACCAGAGTAGATATAACAGCAGAAGACAGTGATAAAACCAGAGTAGATATAACTGCAGAAGACAGTGATAAAACCAGAGTAGATATAACAGCAGAAGACAGTGATAAAACCAGAGTAGATTGTGAGGGAAAATTTCAATAGATAGTAGTAGAGAGGGAGTATATAGTAACAATAGTTTCATTGCCGGCTACTTGTTAAGGTAGGGTAAGTCAAGCTCCCGCTATTCCCGCCTTTTTTCCCCTCCCCGAAAGTGATAGTTTCATTGCCGGCTACTTGTTAAGGTAGAGTCAGTCTAGCTCCCCCTATCTCTTCCCCTCCTTCTTCCCCCCCTCCCCGAAAGATGACGTGTGGGGCTCCGGTCCAAACAGTAATCACTAGACTCACAGCTCCCAGCACTACTCTTGGATGACAGAGAGGGTCACCTGTTAGTCAGCGAGTAAAATTGAAGGAGACGTACTAATGTCCTGGAGACGTCCCATATTGGATTTACTTGCCTGTGCACTTGTATGAAGAATCAGGATATAACCCCTCATCATTACAGCGGTCAAGAACCTGATCTCCTGTCATCAGAAAAGATTACTTACGGCCACTAGAACGAGCCAGTGGGTTGTCACCAACACCTGTGACCCCCCTCCCCACATCATCAGCAACGGCTACTATTGCAACAACACGCAGTGTCACCAACACCAGACACCGAAGTTTTTAGCGTTGAATTCAGATATCATTTATATTTTTCATTTTTCATTTTTTTTCATGTAGGATCAGTATTTCATATTTAAGTGTTTTATATTTCATATTTCCTAAATAATAAAGTGTTTATATTTGTCAGTTTTTGTTCTTTTTCTATTCATTAATTTTCCTGAGGAGGAGCCAGCCTGAGTAATACTGACTGAAGTTGTTACAGGGCTGAGTAAGCCTTCACAAGTGGCGACCTTGGCAGGATCATCTCTACTGAATCAAGATTCAATTCCATCTCGAATCTACCATTGGAACTTCAACGCCGCATACCACAGACAGTTACCACCAGCCATGAGTAATCATTCTCTGTGGTAGGACTACAGCACAGGTATTTGAAAGATTTGGTGATTGTTATAGTCTCAATTTATTGTAAGTCAAGTCAGGCAGGACATAATATTTAATTCTGCCAGCTAATTTTGTGTGAGCTTGAAACACTTTGGAGGATTAGACTCTAGGGACCCGAGATTTTCCAGTGATAATTTGTTTCATTGAGCTCTTTATTATATCAAGGGAACTGTCATAGGACACTCTTGATTTGTTGGTGAGAAGATTGGATGGTCAAGTGACCCCATTCTACTTACTGTTTGCTCAGAGCCGGCATAGAACCCTTCGTTTTAATTAATACATATTGTTTAATTGAAGCAGGGATCGAGCCCTCTGGTTTATTTACAGTTTGAGCGGAGCAGGAATTGAACCCTCCGTTTTCTTTAATACCCGTTTCATTTTCCCCTGGTAGTTTAAGTTATTCTTGCAAATATGGAGGAATACCAGTTTTGGATGAATGCTGGAAGTAAGTTAGGAATAACAGGGAAAAATTTAGAATCTTTCATTAGTGCTAAGATCCAGGAAAGACTTGAAAGAGAGAGAATAGAAAGAGAAAGAGAGGATAAAAAGGAAAGAGATCGAATTGAAAGAGAAAACCAAGATAGACAGTTAGAAAGAGAGAGAGAAGACAAAAAGGAGCGTGATAGACTTGATTGTGAAGAAAGAACTAGAGTACGTGAGGAACAAGTTAAATTAAGGGAACTTGAGGAAAGAGCAAAGGACAGAGAATATGAGTTAAGGGAGAGAGAAAAGGATCGCGAGCTCGAACAAGCTCGCCTTGAATTAGATAATAAAAAGTTAACTTTTACACAACAACAATTAGAGGAAGGAGTAATGGAACAACGTACAGTCAGTGCACATATTCCAACACCTAATTTACCTCCCTTCACAGAGGGGGAAGACATAACTTCATACATTATCAGGTTTGAAAATACCGCTACCCTCTGTGAATGGCCTGCTGACACCTGGGCTACCAGGTTAGGAATGTTATTTTCTGGTACCGCTTTGAATATCTATGCAACTTTGTCGCAGGATATCATATGTAATTATAACCTACTGAAGAAGGCAATCCTTAAAGCATATCAAAAAACCACAAATTCTTACAGGAAAGATTTCAGGTATGCCACCTTACAGCCTATACAGAACTTTCAGCAGTTACAGGTAACACTCTCTCGTTTGTTCGACTTTTGGATAGAGAGTTCAGGAATTGATCGCAGCTATGAATCTCTTAGAGACTTCATGGTTGCTGACCAGTTCCTGACAGCTCTTCCTCATCAGATACGAACATTCATCAGAGAATGTAACCTGATTAAAGCTGAGGAAGTTGCTTAGGCTGCTGACCTGTATGCTGTGGCTCACAATTCCTATAAAGACGTAAAGGGATCGAACCCTAAGGGTAAGGGTTCATCAGACCTTAAGAAATCAAAGCCTCTAGTGGAAAGTAAAATGACTTCTTTTATTCCTGTTTGTTATTTGTGTGGTGTTAAGGGACATAAACGTCCAGAATGTCCTTCTAAGAAGGTCCAAAAAGTTGGAAGATGTTTTAAAGACTTCAATGACCAAGCACTCTTCTGTTCAGGAACAGTTAATGGACTTAATGTATCTACCATTTTACGAGACACTGGATGCACATGTATAGTCATTTCTGATAAGCTGTTCCCTAACCTTAAAGAAACTCATTCCTCTGCTATACTTTCGGACTACTTGGGCCGTACGGACACTTTTCCTGCCATCCGTTGTTACATTAGGTCTAAATGGTTCACAGGTTGGTCTGAAGCCGTACTAGCTCCCATCACTTCTTGCTCTGTACTAATAGGTAATGTAAAAGGTGCCATTCTTCCTTCTGAGATTGACCTTTCATCACCAAAGATGGACATAAGCTTTTCAGATCCTCTTCCTGTAGAGTCAGAGAAGCCCCTCAAAAGTTCAGATGAGACAATGTCTCGTGAGATTCATGTGGGATTAAAAACCAGTGATGCTACTCTCGAAAGCGAGGTAGTAGGATCACCGGTTCACTTGTTAGATGAAAGTGAAGATATCACCTCCGATACCATAAATGTCTTGACTAGGGCTCAGACCAAAGCCCAGGCTTCTCCTACTGTCCATCCTTTGATTTTCCCTGACTTTAAGCCTTTAGATATATCAAAGGACTCTTTTGTCAATTTGCAACGTAATTGCCCTTCTCTTCAGAATTGCCATAATGCTGCTAAACAAAATCAAGTGATCCAAAGGAAAAACTTTTCATATAAATTTGAATATATAAAAGGTATCTTGTACAAGTCAGTATTCAAATTAAATTCAGATGAGATAGACTATTCAATCTTAGTCGTTCCAAGTCAATGCAGAGAGACTGTTCTTAAAATGGCTCATGACGTGCCAGTGGCCGGACATTTCTCGCATCGTAAAACCTTAAATAAAATTAGGGAAACTTATTTTTGGTCAAAAATGTCCTCAGATGTCACTACCTATTGTAGATCGTGTAAAGTTTGCCAACTGTCATCCTCCCGAGGTACCAGGCGAGTACCTATGGTCAAAATGCCAGTCTTTACTGTACCCTTTGAAAGAGTAGCTATTGACATCGTTGGTCCTTTATCTCCACTTTCATCTGGGGGACATAGACATATATTAACATTAGTTGATTATGCTTCGAGTTTCCCTGAAGCCGTTCCCTTAAAGACCATAACTACTACAGAGGTGGCTGAAGCCCTTTTGTCCATCTTCTCCAGAGTGGGCATCCCTAGAGAAATTTTGTCTGACCGTGGGACACAATTCACATCTGACTTAATGCAACATCTATACCAACTTCTGGGAGTGAAGCCTCTCTTCACCACACCCTATCATCCCAGCTGTAATGGGAGGATTGAGCGCCAGCATTCGATTCTCAAGTCCATTTTAAGGAAACTTTGCTCCCTTAAACCTAAGGAGTGGCATCGTTACCTACCCTGTGCTTTGTTTGCCATGAGGGAAGTTCCCAGTGACTCTTTGGGGTTTTCACCTTTTGAACTTCTCTATAGTAGACAGGCCAGAGGCCCATTGTCCATCCTTCATGACTTATGGACTAATGAGGAGATGAGTGCTGAGGTTCAGTCTTCTTACCAGTTTCTCCTTGACCTTAGATCCAAACTTGAGGAGACCTCTGACATAGTTTCGAAAAACCTAAGCTTGTCAATGGACCAGTACAAAACCTATTTTGATTCTAAAAGTCAGAGGAGAAGTTTTAAAGTAGGAGATGAAGTTCTTGTACTTTTGCCGATCAAGTCAAATAAATTATTAGTAACATGGAAAGGTCCATATAAAGTATTAAAAATTTGTGGAAAAGTTGACTACCTCATAGAAGTCAAGGGGAAACCTAAGCTTTATCATATCAACATCCTTAAGAAATATTACCGAAGAAATTCGGTTAACTGCCTTAATAACTTTGACTTAGTTTTTCCACACGAACTTGATAAGACAACTGAAGAATGTAAGGTGTGTGAAATTGACACCTCTAACTTAGACTATGATGAAGAACTACATGACTTGGTGACTCTTGACCACTCGGACGCAACCAACATTAATATTAATGAATCTTTGGATGACCATAAGAGACATGAACTACTTCAATGTGTGAGTAACTTTTCAGACGTCTTTACTGATATTCCAGGTGTTACCTCCACGGTAGTCCATAAGATTGACTTAGTGACGGACAATCCTATCAAACGAAAATTATACCCAGTTCCAGTTCACCTTAGGGATGCATTTGACCGAGAGGTAGACAGATTATTAAAACTAAAGATCATTGAACCTTCAGTATCTGCATATTGCTCACCAGTAGTCATGGTTAAGAAGGAGGATAATTTATATAGACTTGCTATTGACTTCAGAGGCCTTAATGCTATAACTCGGTGGGATGCTGAACCTATGCCCTTGATATATAGCGATCTACACAAATTTTATGACGCTTCCTTCTTTTCAGAGATTGATATTGCGCAGGCATATCATCGAGTAATGTTAGATCCTTCTTCTAAGCAGTACACCACTTTTCCTACACACCAAGGACTGATGCAATATAGAACTATGTCCTTCGGTTTGGTAACTGCCTGTGCTACCTATGTGAGACTGATGAGAAAGGTCTTGGGTAATATGCCAAATGTTTCAGTTTATTTTGATAACATTTATGTAATGACATCCACGTGGGGTGAACATATTCAAACATTAACATCAGTTTTGCGTAGGTTACACTCACATGGCCTCACTGCCAAGCAGAAGAAATGCTTCCTTGGGTATAACAAGATTAGATATCTTGGACTGATACTTTCTAATAACACTCTGCAGCCTCTCCCCAGTAAGCTCAAAGCTTTATTAGAATTTAAATTCCCCAAAACCAAGAAGCTCATGCATAGTTTTCTTGGTTCTGTAAATTTTTATGCACGGTTTATCCCGAACCTTACTGATCTTACAGGCATCTTATCCGACTTCCTTAAAAAGTCTGTGAAGGAACCTCTTGAACTTTCCGATGTAGCTCGGGAAAAGTTTAATGAGATTAGAAACATCTTTTCGAAAGACCCTATACTTAAGATTCCAGATATTAATAAAACATTTTGTTTGAGAACTTATGCCTCCAATACTGGCTTAGGTGCAGTGTTACTACAATACCATGATGGTACTCCCTTCCCTGTATGCTTCCTAAGCCGGAAACTCCTTCCCACAGAAATGAGATACTCCACCATAGAAAAGGAATGTTTGGCCCTTGTGTGGGGAATCTCCAAACTTAAATTTTATTTGCTGGGAAAAGAATTCATTTTAGAAATGGACCACAAACCTTTGATATACCTAGAAACTTTTAAGGGAACCAACAGTCGCCTCTTGAGGTGGACATTGGCACTCCAGGCTTTTAAGTTCTATATTGTGTATATCAATGGTTCATCCAATTATTTCTCTGACTGGTTAAGTCGTGACAGTCAGTAGAAGATTTGTTGCCTTACGCGACTTCCACATGTTAGAACTTTTTCCTCGCCTATTCTTCTTATACTCCTTGACTATAAGTCTTGGTATAGGGGAGTGTGAGGGAAAAATTCAATAGATAGGAGTAGAGAGGGAGTATATAGTAACGATAGTTTCATTGCCAGCTACTTGTTAAGGTAGGGTAAGTCAAGCTCCCGCTATTCCCGCCTTTTTTCCCCTCCCCGAAAGTGATAGTTTCATTGCCGGCTACTTGTTAAGGTAGGGTAAGTCAAGCTCCCACTATTCCCGCCTTTTTTCCCCCACCCCGAAAGTGATAGTTTGACTGCCGGCTGCTTGTTAAGGTAGGGTCAGTCTAGCTCCCACTATCCCTTCCCCTCCTTCTTCCCCCCCCCCAAAAGGTGACGTGTGGGGCTCCGGTCCAAACAATAATCACTAGACTCACAGCTCCCAGCACTACTCTTGGATGACAGAGAGGGTCACCTGTTAATCAATGAGTAAAATTGAAGGAGACGGACTAATGTCCTGGATTTACTTGCCTGTGCACTTGTATGAAGAATCAGGACATAACCCCTCATCATTACAGCGGTCAAGAACCTGATCTCCTGTCATCAGAAAAGATTACTTACGGCCACTAGAACGAGCCAGTGGGTTGTCACCAACACCTGTGACCCCCCCCCCACATCATCAGCAACGGCTACTATTGCAACAACACGCAGTGTCACCAACACCAGACACCGAAGTTTTTAGCGTTGAATTCAGATATCATTTATATTTTTCATTTTTCATTTTTTTTCATGTAGGATCAGTATTTCATATTTAAGTGTTTTATATTTCATATTTCCTAAATAATAAAGTGTTTATATTTGTCAGTTTTTGTTCTTTTTCTATTCATTAATTTTCCTGAGGAGGAGCCAGCCTGGGTAATACTGACTGAAGTTGTTACAGGGCTGAGTAAGCCTTCACATAGATATAACAGCAGAAGACAGTGATAAAACCAGAGTAGATATAACAGCAGAAGACAGTGATAAAACCAGAGTAGATATAACAGCAGAAGACAGTGACAAAACCAGAGTAGATATAACAGCAGAAGACAGTGATAAAACCGGAGTAGATATAACAGCAGAAGACAGTGATAAAACCAGAGTAGATATAACAGCAGAAGACAGTGACAAAACCAGAGATGATATAATAGCAGAAGACAGTGATAAAACCGGAGTAGATATAACAGCAGAAGACAGTGATAAAACCAGAGTAGATATAACAGCAGAAGACAATAACAAAACCAGAGTAGATATAACAGCAGAAGACAGTGATAATACCAGAGTAGATATAACAGCAGAAGACAGTGACAAAACCAGAGTAGATATAACAGCAGAAGACAGTGACAAAACCAGAGTAGATATAACAGCAGAAGACAGTGATAAAACAAGAGTAGATATAACAGCAGAAGACAGTAACAAAACCAGAGTAGATATAACAGCAGAAGAAAGAGACTAAAGTAAATTCAGTCTATCATCCACATGTTCAGTAGTCATGCATCTACTACAAGTTTACTAAATAAACGGAGTGTGGACGTGAAACACGACTGAACAAGAACTACAGATAAGTCTGAGAGTGAGTGAACGGTATCCAGAAGAACCCGGTTACATAAAAAATTGTTTATAACTATGACCATAATTTTTAAAGGGGTGGACCGGCAAGCCAGCGGAAGGCCTCGGTCAGATGACCATAGGCTCCTTTGGTGGGTCATCATCTAAGATCCAAGCCAGAAAACACTTACCCTGTTTCCTGACGAACCTTACCTAACCTAATCTAACCTAACCTAACAGGTTACACAGGAAATCAGCCGGAAGACTGCGAAAATCCAAATTTGTACCATTTGGTAATGAAGAAGAACTCTCTTGTTAGATGTTCAAAACATTATGAAATAAGTGAAAAAAATAAAAAAAAAAAAGGGTCAAGTGAGCAGAGAGCACGGCAGCCATGCTAGCGTAGCACCTGGATACAATGATCGTCACTAGAGAGCATGGCAGCCATGATAGCGTAGCACCTGGATACAATGATCGTCACTAGAGAGCACGGCAGCCATGCTAGCGTAGCACCTGGATACAATGATCGTCACTAGAGAGCATGGCAGCCAAGATAGCGTAGCACCTGGATACAATGATCGTCACTAGAGAGCATGGCAGCCATGATAGCGTAGCACCTGGATACAATGATCGTCACTAGAGAGCATGGCAGCCATGATAGCGTAGCACCTGGATACAATGATCGTCACTAGAGAGCACGGCAGCCATGCTAGCGTAGCACCTGGATACAATGATCGTCACTAGAGAGCATGGCAGCCATGCTAGCGTACCACCTGGGTACAATGATCGTCACTAGAGAGCACGGCAGCCAAGCTAGCGTAGCACCTGGATACAATGATCGTCACTAGAGAGCATGGCAGCCATGATAGCGTAGCACCTGGGTACAATGATCGTCACTAGAGAGCACGGCAGCCATGCTAGCGTAGCACCTGGGTACAATGATCGTCACTAGAGAGCACGGCAGCCATGCTAGCGTGGCACCTGGGTACAATGATGGTCACTAGAGAGCATGGCAGCCATGCTAGCGTAGCACCTGGGTGCAATGATCGTCACTAGAGAGCACGGCAGCCATGCTAGCGTAGCACCTGGGTACAATGATCGTCACTAGAGAGCACGGCAGCCATGCTAGCGTAGCGCCTGGGTACAATGATCGTCACTAGAGAGCACGGCAGCCATGCTAGCGTAGCACCTGAGCACAATGATCGTCACTAGAGAGCATGTCAAACATGCTAGCGTAGCACCAGGGTTCAATGATCGTCACTAGAGAGCATGGCAGCCATGCCAGCGTAGCACCTGGATACAATGATCGTCACTAGAAAGCATGGCAGCCATGCTAGCATAGCACCTGGGTACAATGATCGTCACTAGAGAGCACGGCAGCCATGGTAGCATATCACCTGGTTACAATGATCGTCACTAGAGAGCATGGCAGCCATGCTAGCGTAGCACCTGGGTACAATGATCGTCACTAGAGAGCATGGCAGCCATGCTAGCGTAGCACCTTTGTACGATGATCGTCACTAGAGAGCACGGCAGCCATGCTAGCGTAGCACCTGGGTACGATGATCGCCACTAAAGAGCATGGCAGCCATGCCAGCGTAGTACCTGGGTACAATGATCGTCACTAGAGAGCATGGCAGCCATGCTAGCATAGCACCAGGGTACATTGATCGTCACTAGAGAGCATGGCAGCCATGCTAGCGTAGCACCAGGGTACAACGATCGTCACTTTGTTGATGTTAGTCAACAACCATCTGGTTACACCACATGTTACGTATTACTTAATGGTAATGATGTGACATCACACTGATGTCACATCATTACCATACTTTCTGAAGCAAGTATATGACAACATGTGACGCTAGTGGATATCTCACGTTCTGAGTTGAGAAATATCTATTTTTTTATATATAATGTTTTTTAATACTAATAATCATTCTAATAATAATCATGCTAATATTAATAATCATAATAATAAGCAAATACAGTTTGTATATTTCTTTAAGCACTAACATTTACATTGCTCGTTTATACGGTTTCCCGTGGCCTGGCTGCTGTAGCTCTCGTGTCTCACTAGACTCTCTTCTTAACTGAAAGCTATCGGGATTATGTTACATTTAGAACCTATATTTAACATACCACATAATTTAAGATTAATTCACATGACATCACACTGTCATAACAATATCGTATATGGTAACATATATTCCACTAGTAGACATCTTACTTTCTGTGCTCAGATAGATGTCTATAATTTATAATGATGTTGATAATAATACTAATTTTAATCATAAGCAAATACACAGATTTTGATTCATTGTGGTTGTTGTGCAGTTTGTACATTTCTCTAAGCACTAATATCCGTATTCCTCATTATACACTTGACACTAACTTTGCCACTTTACAGTTTACTTTCATTATGTGTTTTATCTCTCTTAAATTTTCATCAAAAGAATTACGTGTAAACAATCTTTTATTAAGAAGCAGAGATTGCCCCTCAAAAAAATTATGAGCTCTTCTCAGGTTCAATTATTTAGCTCTTGAAAAACCATATATGTACTCCTGTCTTGATTCTCCCTGATGTCTGTGGAAACTCCGTCTCTACCAAAATACTTGATAGAATTTACATGATATTTATACAGTTTGTTACATCTAAGAGCATTTGACAAATTTACTCTTGGCTATTGGAGTATAATTTTTCACGGTTATTTTGAGTGTGTTGTTAAGAGATGTATGGCCTCTCTTGTTCAGTCTTAAATATAGAGTTTTCATTTTCTTATTTCAGAGTTGTTTGTGTTGCCAAAGAGGTAAATGTAACACCAGAATTCTCTATTTATGCATTACATGTAAAACAAATCCATTATTATATTTCCTGGGCCCTGACTTAAGAGGTTCTTCACTGTATATGAGAACATTCACAGCTTCTAATGTAATGATTATTCTCTTAAGGTTGTAATGTATGTATGAACTGTGATGCAGATTATTACTGGGGCTCAAGACTAACAGTAAAGAGCTTTCCAGTTGTGATATGAGTAAACACAGTGAGTTTGGTAGCGAGATACAAGAAAAATTCCCTTCGCGTTTTTGCGTGACTAGTTAATCGTCAAAGTCAGACCGAAACGTCGTCATAAGTTTGTTTCTCTAATGTGCTGGTTATTTGTGTATCCCTTTAAACTACCTACTCTGACTTGTATGCCTAATAATGTCACTTTCCTTGTAGGTGGCATATCCGTTCTTGCACGAGGCTACCTTCATCATGGTCACCACACCAGGGATTGACTACCGTCAGAGTGCCGTTCTTGGCAACGTACTTCATCCAGCATATGTTCCTAATCACATGACTGATTTTCCACGTCCGCTCTCCATTTGGAACCGCTTCCTTAACGCTATGATTCAAATAGGAATTGCAATTTACTGGCGACACTGGACAATTATACCTCCTGTACAGAAAGAGGTAAAGTGGACAAAAATAGGTGAAAAAAAAATATGTAAAACCTATTACTTTTTTAATGACTAAGGTTTTCTATATAATATATAATATAATTTTTTATATAATATATAAAGAATTTTGGTTACAGCAAAGTGTAGTAAACGCTTATCGGTGAAGGAGAAAAACACAAATGATATAAAACGACCAAGAATAATAATCTGATAAATTAGACACATGTGCAACTCTTGGGTATCTTTATTGAGGAAACGTTTCGCCACACAGTGGCTTCATCAGTCCATACATAGGAGAAACTTGAAGAACAGGAGGAGAATGAGGTAATCAGTCCCTCAACCTTGAGTCGATGTGTTCAGTCCATCAATCTTGAGTAGAATACGGCAGATGAGCGGAGAATCAGCTTATAAACCGTATGGCAGGAGAGGTGCAGCAGTCATAGGTGGCGTTACATTTGTTCAATGGGGAAGTAGGTTGTGCCCAAGAATTAGGCAAGCGAAGAATTCCTAAGTATTAAGATCCCAAGAAGTTGCAGTGTCTGACAGGTTTGTAGATGAATGGTTCAGAGAACCGACATGTTGATAAATTAGACACATGTGCAACTCTTGGGTATCTTTATTGAGGAAACGTTTCGCCACACAGTGGCTTCATCAGTCCATACATAGGAGAAACTTGAAGAACAGGAGGAGAATGAGGTAATCAGTCCCTCCACCTATGACTGCTGCACCTCTCCTGCCATACGGTTTATAAGCTGATTCTCCGCTCATCTGCCGTATTCTACTCAAGATTGATGGACTGAACACATCGACTCAAGGTTGAGGGACTGATTACCTCATTCTCCTCCTGTTCTTCAAGTTTCTCCTATGTATAGACTGATGAAGCCACTGTGTGGCGAAACGTTTCCTCAATAAAGATACCCAAGAGTTGCACATGTGTCTAATTTATCAACATGTCGGTTCTCTGAACCATTCATCTACAAATAATAATCTGAATATATCGACTTCCAGCTTAAGTATCTGCTGAAAAGGACCTCAGCCGACTGTCGAAATGTTTAGACTACCATTCTTTCTTCCTTGTTTTGATCTCATTTAACATAATTGTATTTTAAAAGCAAGAGAAGTGAATAGTTTCATTTACTGTCTGGATTAGGAGTTGAAGTGAATTTGTGTCTGAGAAACACTCCTGTGTGTGCAGTATACAACTGGTGGTATTTTCAGATCTCAGCGCAGTTCCCGGAGCTGCCGCCGTTGTTGGACATAGAGAGGAACATGAGTCTAGCGCTGATGAACACACACTTTACCAGTGGCCTGCCACTGCCCCTCTTACCCTCCCAAGTGGAGGTGGGTGCCATGCACTGTCGTCCAGGCAACCCCCTGCCTCAGGTAAGTCAACCCCCTGCCTCAGGTAAGTCAACCCCCTGCCTCAGTTAAGTCAACACTCTGCCTCAGGTAAGTCAACCCCCTGCCTCAGGTAAGTCAACACTGTTCCTCAGGTAAGTCAACCCCCTGCCTCAGGTAAGTCAACCCCCTGCCTCAGGTAAGTCAACCCCCTGCCTCAGGTAAGTCAACCCCCTGCCTCAGGTAAGTCAACACTGTGCCTCAGGTAAGTCAACCCCCTGCCTCAGGTAAGTCAACACTGTGCCTCAGGTAAGTCAACCCCCTGCCTCAGGTAAGTCAACACTGTGCCTCAGGTAAGTCAACCCCCTGCCTCATGTAAGTCAACCCCCTGCCTCAGGTAAGTCAACCCCCTGCCTCAGTTAAGTCAACCCCATGTCTCAGGTAAGTCAATCCCCTGCCTCAGGTAAGTCAACACTGTACCTCAGGTAACTCAACCCCCTGCCTCAGTTAAGTCAACCCCCTACCTCAGGTAAGTCAACACTGTGCCTCAGGTAAGTCAACCCCCTGCCTCAGGTAAGTCAACCCCCTGCCTCAGGTAAGTCAACACTGTGCCTCAGGTAAGTCAACCCCCTGCCTCAGGTAAGTCAACCCCCTGCCTCAGGTAAGTCAACCCCCTGCCTCAGGTAAGTCAACCCCCTGCCTCAGGTAAGTCAACCCCCTGCCTCAGGTAAGTCAACCCCCTGCCTCAGTTAAGTCAACCCCCTGTCTCAGGTAAGTCAATCCCCTGCCTCAGGTAAGTCAACACTGTACCTCAGGTAACTCAACCCCCTGCCTCAGTTAAGTCAACCCCCTGCCTCAGGTAAGTCAACCCCCTGCCTCAGTTTAGTCAACCCCCTGCCCCAGGTAAGTCAACCCCCTGCCTCAGGTAAGTCAACCCCCTGCCTCAGGTAAGTCAACCCCCTGCCTCAGGTAACTCAACCCCCTGCGTCAGGTAAGTCAACCCCCTGCCTCAGGTAAGTCAACCCCCTGCCTCAGGTAAGTCAAACATAGACCCAGGTTAACTGTTACGTGTACCAGTCCAGGTCAGTTGTTACTACGTTTTTCTCTCAACTGATAGCACATAATTTAAGTGACCACAAGTAATGTGCAGCCTTGGTGCCCAACTCCTTATGACCATTACCATCAAAAATGACAGAAAGAGCAATTAGACAGATGCACAGCTACTAAATATCTATATCTGAAAACGTTTTGGCAACAGTCGCTTCATCAATTCAATACAGACAAGACACTGGATAACAATGGAAGATTAGGTAATCAGTCCCTCAGTCTTGCAAAAATAGACACAGAAGGCTGAGGGAATGATTACCTTATCTTGTACTATCATAATATATATTTTCTGAATTGAATTATTAAAGCCGTTTGTTTGTAAGTCATCTTCAAATAAAAATACTCAGTTGTTGTGCATGTGTTTTATTTCCTCATCTTATGTTTTCCATTGACTTGGTTTGAAGATGCAGTTATCTGATCAGGAAACTTATCACTGATACTGAGAGCAACTCTTTTATTTGCTTCAGAAATGTGGGAAATGATGCTGGGAAAAGTGCGAGAAAGGACCTGCTTGTCTGATATGGGGCAGTGTTATAAATATATGTACACATACACAAATATATATATATATATATATATATATATATATATATATATATATATATATATATATATATATATATATATATATATATATATATATATATATATATTTTATTATATTTTTTTTTATTATCACACTGGCCGATTCCCACCAAGGCAGGGTGGCCCGAAAGAGAAAAACTTTCACCATCATTCACTCCATCACTGTCTTGCCAGAAGGGTGCTTTACACTACAGTTTTTAAACTGCAACATTAACACCCCTCCTTCAGAGTGTAGACACTGTACTTCCCATCTCCAGGACTCAAGTCCGGCCTGCTGGTTTCCCTGAGCCCCTTCATAAATGTTACTTTGCTCACACTCCAACAGCACGTCAAGTATTAAAAACCATTTGTCTCCATTCACTCCTATCAAACACGCTCACGCACGCCTGCTGGAAGTCCAAGCCTCTCGCACACAAAACCTCCTTTACCCCCTCTCTCCAACCTTTCCTAGGCCGACCCCTACCCCGCCTTCCTTCCACTACAGACTGATACACTCTTGAAGTCATTCTGTTTCGCTCCATTCTCTCTACATGTCCGAACCACCTCAACAACCCTTCCTCAGCCCTCTGGACAACAGTTTTGGTAATCCCTCACCTCCTCCTAACTTCCAAACTACGAATTCTCTGCATTATATTCACACCACACATTGCCCTCAGACATGACATCTCCACTGCCTCCAGCCTTCTCCTCGCTGCAACATTCATCACCCATGCTTCACACCCATATAAGAGTGTTGGTAAAACTATACTCTCATACATTCCCCTCTTTGCCTCCAAAGACAAAGTTCTTTGTCTCCACAGACTCCTAAGTGCACCGCTCACCCTTTTCCCCTCATCAATTCTATGATTCACCTCATCTTTCATAGACCCATCCGCTGACACGTGTATATATATATATATATATATATATATATATATATATAATGTATATATATATATATATATAATGTATATATATATATATATATATATATATGTCGTGCCGAATATGTAAAACTGGTCAGTTAGCAAGAACTCATTTAAAATTAATTCCTTTCTAAATTTTTCTCTTATACGTTTAAAGATATATTTATTTCATTAATGTTGATGTAAAAAATTTTAATTTTGCTCCAAAAGAATCTTAGAAAACTTACCTAACCTTATTATAACAAGAACAATTTATTTTAGCCTAACCCAACTAAATATATTTTAGATTTGTTTACAATAATTTAATACTAAACAAACACAGTGAAATATATTGTTTTTGTTAGGCTCAGAATGATTTTGGCGAAATTATTGCATACATAAATTTTCGTGTACCTAATAAGCCAAACTTTCTGAATAGGCCGAATTTCATTAGAAAATGGACTGTTCCCCAAAAATAGTTTACAGATTGATGTATTTTTTTCATTGATAATAAAATTAAATTGGCCAAACCTAACTTAGAAACCTCACCTAACCTAACTTCAACTAGCGTAACTTTTGTAGCTAAATTCTTATATGTATATCATAGGTCAGTTTAAATTGATTTAATATTGTTTCAAATAAACGATATATATATTTTTTCATTAAGTTCAGATTGATTTTCGCTGATTTATGGTAAAAACAAGATTTCATTCTGCTAATTCGGCAAAGAACACCCTTGCCAAATAGGCCAAACTCGGCGATTAGGCTCAAACGGCACACGGAACGTGCTTAAGCATAGAGGATCATTTCCCAGCTTCATGACCCAGGCCAGCTACTCTCCCCTCCACCCAAAAATTATGTTCTTTCTCCATACGCATGCGAAATATTATTAAAGCGGGAATAATCATTATTGTTACAATAAGAGGAATATTATATGCTGTAAACTACTTTCCAGTTTTCTCACCACATTATCAATACTTAACAGGAGATCGAGTCGTGGATCTCTGAGGCTGGGTCTTCTGGCGTCATATACTTCAACTTGGGCACTGTTGCTAGCGGCAACAGCATTCCAGTTCAGTACCGTGATATCTTCATCAAGGCTTTCCGCAGGCTGCCACAACGAGTTATCTGGAAATATGAAGGAGAGTTGGAGAACATTCCTGACAATGTGAAGATTAGCGAATGGCTTCCTCAGCAGGATATTCTTGGTTAGTATAACCTTGCTTTGTTTTTTAAGTTATCGATAGCATTGCTAAAAATTATATTGATACTAAAAATATTTGGTCTCAAGTATATGTAGGTTGTCTATTTATAACAATCATGGTGCAGCTAATGCTGTGTCGACTGGTTGTCGGCCTCAATAGTGGTTCGGTCATAAAGTTTTCGGATTCCCTCGAGTGGTATTACTATCAGAAAGGGGCTTTTAATAAAAAAAAATCCTCTCGTATACTTTCGGACATCGTTTGGTCTATGTTCAATATTATTTCGATATATTAAGATCTCTTTCTTGTTTTTAAGCAAGTAACAATACTGCGATATTATAGCACGGCTCCCGAGAATCCCGGCAAAATTTAAAGACGCATTAGTCCACTTGGCCATCAATGCTTCAAATATCAGATGCCCAGTACCACTGGACATGTCACCGCTAATGACAGCACATACGTGGCCGTGGAAACTACAAGACTATTTCATTCTCCTCCCTTTTGGAATACCAGTCAACACAAGCAGTACACATGTTAGGAAGTATTTCTTCAGTCATATAGTAGTCAGGAAGTGGAATAGTCTAGCAAGTGAGGTAGTGGAGGCAGGAACCATACATTTAAGACGAGATATGATAAAGCTCAAGGAGCAGGGAGAGAGAGAGGACCTAATAGCATTCAGTGAAGAGGCAGGGTCGGGAGTTGAGTCTCGACCCCTGCAACCACAATTAGGTGAGTACATCTCGGTCAGTGAAGAGGCGGGGTCAGGAGCTGAGTCTCGACCCCTGCAACCACAATTAGGTGAGTACAGTTAGGTGAATACATATTAACGCATCCAAAAACGAGTGGTTTAAGCAAATAATACTACAACTAGCTGGTTTTGTGTGTGTACTCACCTAGTTGTACTCATCTACTTGTGGTGGCAGGGTTCGAGTCATACCTCCTAGCCCCGCATCTTCGGTTTCCGGTACTAGGTCCACTTTCTCCCTTCTCCATGAGCTTTATCGAAACTCTACTTAAAGCTATGTGTGGATCATGCTTCCACTACATTACTCTCCAGATTGTTCCGCTTCATGACAGTTCTATAACTAAAGAAATACTTCCTAACATCCCTGTGACTCACTTGAGTTATAAAGTTATTGTTGTAACCTCTTGCTGCTGTGTCCCAGCTCTAAAACATTCTGTCCCTATCAATCTTGTCAACTCCTCTCAATATTTTATGTCGTTATCATGTCCACTCTATCCCTCCTATCTTCTAGTGTCGTCAGGTTCATTTCCCTTACCTTCTTCTCGTAGGGCATTCCATACTGGTGTTGTATACTCCAAGATGGGCCTGACATACACAGTGTACAGTGCCTAGAATGACTTCTTAGATAGATATCGAAATGCTATTCTTAGGTTTGCCAGGTGCCCATATTCTGCAGCAGTTATTTGGTTGATGTTAGCCTCAGGAGATGTATTCGGTATGATGCTCACCCCAAGACCCTTTTTCTTGAGTGAAATTTGCAGCTTTTAACCTCCTAGGCTGTACTCCATCTACAGTCTTCTTTGTCCTTCCCCAAACCTTGCCTTTGCTGGGGATAAACTCCAGGAGCCATTTGTGAGACCAGGCTTGTAGCCTGTCCAGATCTCCTTGTAGGTTTACCTGATTCTTATCCACTTGTATTCTTCTCATTAGCTTCACGTTGTCTGCAAACAGGGACACCTTTGAATCTATCCCTTCTGCCATGTCATTCACATATTCTAGAAACATCACTGGACTCAGGACTAAACCTTGTGGAACCCCACTCGAAACATGCACCCACTCTGACACCCTGTCATGTACCAGCACACGTTTACTTCCAGTCAGGCATTCCTTGGTCCATTGCAGTACTTTCTCTCCTATTCCTGCCTGCTCCTATAGCGTTTCAACCGGTCTCTTGTGTAGTACTGTATCAAAAGCCTTCTTACAGTCCAAAAAGATGCAGTCTTCACATCTCTCTCTCTACTGTATTATTTCTGTTATCTTAGTGAAGAACTCTAGTAGGTTTGCGATGAAGGATTTTCCTTCCCTGAAGCCATGCTGCTTGCCCTTTCCTTTCTAGGTGCTCCGCTACTCTTCTAATAATCTTCTCCAAAACTTTACGTACTTTACATGTCAGCCACACAGGTTTGTAGTTTAGTGCTGCCTATCTGTATCCTTTCTTAAACATCGGGACTACGTTTTCTGTTTTCCACACCTCAGGCAGTTGCCCGGTTTCAATATATGTACTGAACATTATTTTAAGTAGCACACATAGTGCATCTGCTCCCTCTCTCAGGATCCACGGAGAAACGTTATTTGGCCCCACCGCCTTCGAGATATCTAGTTCAACTAGCAGTTTCCTCATCTACTCAGTTGTGTGCAATATGTCCAGCACTTACTGGTGCACCCTACTCCCTCAGTTTGCTTGAAACCTCTCTGTCTCTACTGTGAATACCTCTATGAATCTTGAGCTGAGTTCTTCACATTACTATCAAACTGGAAAAGGTTGATAATAATGTGAGGAACTCTTTTTATGACCGAGACTCAAAATTTGGTTATTTCAAAACTTCTGATATTTTCCTAACACTACAAGACATTAAAAAAACTAAATGACATGCCCATACACTCTATCCCATTCCCAGACATCAAGAACTGCAAGAAGCCCCTTTCATGTGCCTTAAGCAATGTATGGAGATGGAGTATGGACACTGGGGTCATCCCACAGTTACTAAAAACAACAGACACAGCCCATCTCCACAAATGTGAAAGTAAAGCAATTGCAAAGAATTACAGACTGACAGCACTAACGTCTCATATCATTAAAATCTTTGAAAGGGCTCTAAGATCGCCACCCACTTAGATACCCGACCTGCTCTAAACTCATGCTGCCCCAGGAAAGCATGAGTTTAGAGCAGGTCGCTCCTGTCTATTTAACTACTGGATCACTATGACAGGGTCTAAGATGCTCTGGAGGACAAACAAAATGTAGGTGATGTATACACAGGCTTTGCAAAAGTCTTCGACAAGTGCGACCACGGTGTAATAGCGCACAAAATGAGTGATAAAGGAATAACAGGAAAAGATGGTAGATGGATCTATAACTTCCTAAAAAACTGAACACAAATAGTAAAAGCAAACAGAGTAAAGTCCTCATCCTCATATCTGACAGTGACAGAGATGGAAGCCACAGCACCGTGTCTTTTTTGTGGATGACAACCGAATTTGCATGAGTGTCATCCATCGAAGACACTGCAAATCTCCAAGCAGATATCAACCAAATCATTAAATGGGCCGCAAAAAAAAAACAATATGAAGTTCAATGAAGAAAATTTCGATTACCCTGCTATGGAAAACTAGAGGAAATTAAAACTAGAGTGGAGTATAAAACAAATTCCAACCACACAACAGCGAAAAACTAACGTGAAGGACCTGGGAGTGATTCAGAGAATTTCATTTTCAAAGATCACTGCAGTGTATCTCCACATCGGCTAGGAAATGATAGGATGAATAATGAGAACCTTCAAAACTAGGGACTCCAAGCCCATGATGATTTTCTTCAAATCGCTTATTCTCTCCAGGTTGGAATATTGTTGTGCACTAACGGCCCTTTTCAAGGAGGGCGAAACTGCAAACCTGAAGAATATACAGAGAACGTTCACGGAACGTATAAGCACAATAAAGCATCTAATTATTATTATCATTATTATTATTATTATTATTATTATTATTATTATTATTATTATTATTATTATTATTATAACCAAAGAAAGCGCTAAATCGACTAAGGTCATGCAGCACTGCAGGGCAGAAAATTGTGCTGGGGCTATAAACATCTAGGTGGAGAGGGGATCAGAGGTGAAGGGAGAAAAGGACTGGAAGGGTCGTTAAAGGCTATGCGTCAAAGTTCATATAGTAAAGCACTTGCTGACAAAAAGTCAAAAAGTGATTGTAAGTCAAAGGCAGAGCCGTCTGCAAGAAGGAAAGATAAGGTATGAGTGGTAAGACGGCGGCATTGTTGGTGGTAAATCCTGCGAGCTCGCTGGTAAACCGGCAATCTACAAGAAAGTGAAGAGCTGAAATAGGGGCCAAACAAACCCTACAGAGAGGAATAGTGTGTCGTTCCATAAGATACCCATGGGTAAGGCGAGTATGGCCAATGTGGAGACGGGAGAGCGCAGTCTCCTGAGTACGGCAACAGTGATCAGAAGATGGCCACAAACCTAAAAGCAGTTTAAAAGAGTGTAATTTGTTATGGTGCATGTGCAGCCACCATTGTTACCAACAGCCACTAAGATGGGCAGAGATGACTGGAAAATAATCTTTGAACGGAATACTTCCAGTGGCAGCTCATGTATAGGCACTGCGGAACTGCAGCACCCCGTCTTTTCACTCAATATTATCGATAACATTCAATATAATGAGTCTTTTTTCTTTAATTCTTTCTTTATACATGTACACTGCATAACCCTTAAGCTTAATGTCAATAACCATCCCCTAGTACATGAAAAAATTACAAAAATCCTTGTGTGGAACTGTGCACTTCATAGTTCCAACAACTCAGCATTTGGCTGTTGTGCGCATGCGCACATGTCCAAGATAAGATGTTGGACGCTAGGTAGAGAGAGCACTGTCGCTGATGCAGTGCTGACCCTGTTGTGCAAGTGTTAGGTAGTGTTTCTTTTTGACTCAGCGACGTGTGTTGTGCTTAAACACCATGTACCACATTCTTGAATGTGATGAAGTGTAGAATTAGATGATAATCATTCTTTCAGCTATTTTGTTTAATTCATAGTTTATTTTTGGTTCTTTTATTTTACAGAAAATTTAAATAATTTAATCATGGCCTCCTTGCATCCCCAAGAAAGAAGTTCTGTGACTGTAAGTGAACTTCAACAGCTTAAGTTTTCACAGTTGTCTCTCGATGAAAAAGTTACAGTTAAGAAAAGAGGCTGTTCAACACCTGATGGCTAAAAATTTTCTGAAGCAGCACCTCTACTAATTTCAGCTACGAGCCACCACTGAATACCTCTATAGGAAACCGGAAGATCATTCACCACTGACCGCCCAGTAGCATCCGCTTGCTCATTGCCCTGCACATCAACGTGTCCAGGGACCCAACAGAAAACGATGTCTTTGTTTTAGCTATCCACACGGTGCAACCATAGTTCAAATCAAATCAAATCAAATCAAGTTTATTCTCTGTAAGGGTTACAATGTGGGGTTTACAGGATTTGGATATAGTGTGGTTTGCATGTTATAAAATACTAATTACAGAGGGGGGCCACTAGGACACCTAGCATGGCTAGGCATTTCGGGCAGACTTAGATTAATTCTTAACATTAAATCCTTACAGATTATGGTATTAAGGTTAGGTGACTACATTATAATTTGTGAGTTAGCAATGTGAATGCTTTTGTTTTAACACAATACAAAGTGTCTATATTGGAGTATCATAGGCAAACTTATGACTAGTTAGGATTCATTATTTTAAGATTAAAATTAGTATTTCTGTGTTTATAGTCAGTGAGTGAGTGAGTGTAATTGTGAACCACCAGGTGGTTATCATGTAGTTAGTTGTCGGGGTGTATCAGGGAGATAAGATGTTTTCTAACTGTAGTTTTGAAAGTGATGAATGTGTCTGCAGTTCTAGAGTTTTCAGGTAGGGTGTTCCAGATTTTAGGTCCTTTGAAATACATTGAATTTTTGTAAAGGTTTAGTCGGACACGGGGAATGTCATAGAAATGTTTGTGTCTGGTGTTATGCCTGTGGATCCTGTCACAACTATCAAGAAAGCATTTTAGGTAAAGATTAATATTGGAATTTAAGGTCCTGTAGATATAGATTGCACAGTAGTAAGTGTGGATGTTCTGAACAGGGAGTAAGTTTAGATCTATGAAGAGTGGGGGGGGGGGTGTTGCCAGGGATGGGATTTAGTGATTATTCTTACTGCGGCTTTTTGTTGGGTTATTATTGGCTTTAGATGTGTGGCTGCATTTGATCCCCAAGCACAGATAGCATAGGTGAGGTATGAATATATAAGTGAATGGTATAGTGTGAGAAGGGCAGTTTGCGGCACATAGCATCGTATCTTAGAGAGGATCCCCACCGTTTTGGATACTTTTTTGTTGTGTTGGATATGGGTGCTGAAATTTAGGTTGTTGTCGAGGTATAGGCCAAGGAATTTGCCCTCATTATGTTTGGCAATTAGAGTGTTGTTGATCTTAATGTTAAGTTGCGCAACACCCGCTCTGCTACCAAACATAATATAGTAGGTTTTGTCAGTGTTAAGTGTAAGTTTATTGGCTGTCATTCAAGTCGATATTTTGAGCAGCTCCTTGTTAACAATGGTGTTGAGGGTGTCAAGATTAGGGTGGGAGATGACATAAGTCGTGTCGTCAGCAAAGAGAATGGGTTTCAAGTGTTGGGATGTGTTTGGAAGATTATTGATGTAAATGAGGAAGAGCAGGGGTCCAAGGACACGTGAATGCGAAGGACTGACTAATGGTTGAGGGGAATCATAAAGCATCTAAATTACTGATTTTATACTCCCTGGAAAGCAGGAATGAAAGATGGGTGATAATATACACTTGGAAATTTCTAGAGGGACTAGTTCCAAATCTGCACAAGAAAATCACTCCCTTAGAGAGCAAAAGGCTAGCCAGGAGATGCAGCATCACCCCCAATGAAAAGCATGACGCCACCATAATGCTAAGAGACAATACAAGTGTCAGGGGCCCAAGACTGTTCAACTGCCTCCCAGCATACATTAATGGGGATTACCAAAATGCCCCTGACTGTCTTCAAGAAGGCACTGGACAGGCGCGTAAAGTCAGTACATAAAAGCATAAGAAAGAAGGAACACTGCAGCAAGCCAACTGACCCATGCGAGGCAAGTCCAAATCACCTCCCGGCTTAAACCAATGACCTACCTAGTCAGGTCAGGTTAGGTCACATCCACCTAAGGAAGAAGCACAGCATCACACATATTAGCACAAGCTAGTCAGGTCCAACTCACACCCACTCTTAAGAACATAAGAAAGGAGGAACACAGCAGTAGGCCCGTTGGCCCATACTGGGCAGGTTCATTACAAATCCAACCCCCTAACAGAATATTTGCCCAACCCACTTTACTTCTACCCTAATAATAAGCTCTTATAAATCCACTAACTCATGCGCAAGTCCCACTCATGTGTTTATCCAACCTATTTTTAAAACTACACAACGTCGTAGCCTCTATGACAGTACTCGGGAGTTTGTTCCACTCATCCACAACTCTGTTACCAAACCAGTGCTTTCCCATATCCTTCCTGAATCTCAATTTTTCCAACTTAAAACCATTGCTGCGAGTCCTGTCTAGGCTAGATATTCTTAGCACGCTATTTACATTACCTTTATTTATTCCTGTTTTCCATTTATACACCTCAATCATATCACCCTTAATTCTAGGCCTTTCTAGAAAGTGCAGATTCAGGGCCTTCAATCTATCATCATAGCCCATAGGGAATATTTCTGATACATGCGATCACCTTTGTCATCCTCCTTCGTATGTTTTCCAGTGCATTTACATCTATTCTGTAATACGTTGACCAGAACTGTGCAGCATAATCTAAATGAGGCCTAACTAAAGATATATAGAGTTGTTAGGTAAGACACATATGCAACAGTTAGGTATCTTTATTATGAAACGTTTCGCCTACACAGTAGGCTTCTTCAGTCAAGTACAGAAAAGTTGATAGAAGCAGAAGATACTTGAAGACGATGTAATCAGTCCATCACCCTTAAAGTTTTGAGGTGTGATGGTCTGATTACATCGTCTTCAAGTATCTTCTGCTTCTATCAACTTTTCTGTACTTGACTGAAGAAGCCTACTGTGTAGGCGAAACGTTTTGAGGGTGATGGACTGATTACATCGTCTTCAAGTATCTTCTGCTTCTATCAACTTTTCTGTACTTGACTGAAGAAGCCTACTGTGTAGGCGAAACGTTTCATAATAAAGATACCTAACTGTTGCATATGTGTCTTCCCTAACAACCTGTCGGTATTTTATACCATTTTAATGTTCATATATAGAGTTGAAGAACAACCTGAGGACTCCTATTATATATGCTTCCTGTTATGAAGCCAAGGATTCTGTTCGCTTTATTGCAAACACTTATGCACTGTTTTGGTTTGAGATTACTGATAACCAAAACTCCCAAATCCTTCTCGCAATCAGCAATATTAAGATCTACATGTTTTAGTTTATATGTGGTATGGTTATTTTTTTGTCCAATGTTTCGAACTTTGCATTTGTCTATATTCAACTGCATCTGCCACTTCTCCGATCACTGCATCAGTTTATTCAAATCTTCATGGAGTGCTCTAATATCCTCATTAGAATGAATTAGGCGACCTATTTTGGTGTCACCAGGAAACTTGCTTATGTCACTATTTATTCCCTCATCAGTGTCGTTTACATAAATTGTGAACAGCAAATGGTCCAACACTGACCCCTGTGGAACACCACTCGTGACGCGCCTCCACTCTTGTGTCTTCCCATTGAAGCAAACTCTGCTGCTTATCTGTCAACCATGTCTTTACCAGGAAAAAAATTCTCCTCCTATTCCGTGTGCCTTAATTTTCCTCAATAGCCTCTGATGTGGAACTCTATCAAAAGCCTTACTGAAGTCCGTATACACAATATAATATTCATTACCATCATCTACCTCCTCAAATACTTCGGTGAAAAAAGTTAGTAAATTTGTTAGGCAGGAACGTCCCTTTGTAAAACCGTGCTGAGATTAATTAATCAGTTCATGCCTTTATTGCCTCGGCAATAACTGATTCCATTAATTTTCCCACAATGGAGGTAAGGCTTATTGGTCTGTAGTTCTAAGATACGGACCTGTCTCCTGCTTTGTAAATAGGCATTACATTTGCCATTTTCCATTTGTCTGGCACCATGCCAGTTTGTAGCGATATGTTGAAAAGACTGGCCAAAGGTTTAATAAGCTCCTTTTTACATTCCTTTAAAACCTGTCCAGTCTGGCTATGGATAATACGTCGGTTTATGTGCGGGCAACAGTAACAGCCTGGTTAATCAGAACCTGATCCACTACGAAGCTTGGTCACGGACCGGGACCTGGGAGCGTTGACCGCCGAAACCCCCTCCAGATCAAGGTTGACTGTCTTAACCAAATGGAAGATAGTTTCTTGAACAACGAGGCCAGGGACACGCCAGGCTTATCAAGAAGCCAGCTGTAACTCCTACACCTAATTTCTATAGTACAATGAGCGAAACGTGCATAAGACAAGTTGGCAAGACTTCAGTCTATTTCAGACTTGTCCTAACCTACCAGTTATCAAGGGACGATGTTAAATAACAAACAATCCGGCGATTATGTAAAGCACCCTTACCTGAGGTTATGAGATATTGACTTAACTAAATAAGGACTGAGTCAGTAAAACCCTCGAGTCATATTGTACAAAGCATGACCTTCATGTTTTACAGAAGATTCGGTTAGGTTTCTCTCCATGTTGGAAATGCTATGTCAAAAACTTGTATTGCTGGCCAGTTCGGTGAGTGATTGCAAGCACTCTCATGGTTAAAAATGGCATTCAACTCCTGTGTTATTCTCACTGAATATTGATTGCGAGCTACTCAAGCTCAAGGCGGTTATCCTGATTGTTATACATAGGAAAGGAGACACAAGGTACAGGGGTCCTTGTAAACTGCCCGGGAAAAGCTCAGAGCTCAACCGTTACAACAGAAACAAAGCTGTATGGCTTGAGGTCAATGAAAACAGTTTAGTGGAAAACTTCTTAGTCATTGATCATGTATATAATACACGGATTTTCCATGGAATACCTTAATATAGTATAAGTTTAAAGCAAATTAATGAAAGTAATATTTATGGTAACTGCATTTAACAGTAAGTGTTCCACAGCTCACGACAACGTTAAGATGTTCATCACACACTGTGGTCTCCTGAGCTTACAAGAATCCATCTACCATGCTACACCTCTCCTCGCACTGCCCATCTTCGCCGACCAGCCCAGGAACGCCATGTTTGTTAGGAACTCTGAACTAGGACACTTTTTGGAGTGGGAAGAGCTCACTGAGGACATGATCATCGACGCTGTTGCCGACATTATTACAAATACCAAGTTAGTATTCAGTAATCATATATGCTGCAAAATAGAAGGCAATGTTAATAAAGTATTATGCTATACTGCGACGCTAGATTTTTTAAAATAGAGCTGTCTTGAATATTTCGTTGTCAAGTTCTGGCTCTAAAGTGTTCAACCTGGCAACATAAAGCAATGCACCTAAAAAAAGTAAATTGTACTGGAACCGATAATCTGGTTACCAGCTGGTCCCCTTTTCCCATTTGTCATTATATATCCCCACCAAAATATTTTTTCATATATTTCTCCAGGCAATTATTTTTGTATATTGATTCATTTAAATTTTTATTAATAAATAAAAATTGATTTTCTTGATTCTTAAATACATTAAGTTTTTCAGTCTCTAGATAATCCTTCCATTCTCCCAGCTTCCTTCTTAGACGTCTCAGATAAAGTTCTCAACCAATTGTTCATAATTATAAACTATTTTTAGTATCTTTACACCTCGTAATGGTGGCTCAGGGACCCCCCCCCATCCATCGCCCCAAGTTTTGCACTTTCTGTTGGTTCATGTCAGTTGTCTAACCAATGGCAAGTGCTTCTCATGTCAGGCCAGTTTGCCTTGCGGACGGGTTCATGCTAATGAATCATTAAGAAATCGTTAGTTCGCTTCTATTTTGTATCCTGTAAACAGGTACTCAGTTGGTGCTCAGTGTTAGTGATGTGTTAAACTACGATGTTTGAGTCTGTAGCAACTTTATCGTCCCCTAAAGGAGACGGTACACACACACACACACACACACACACACACACACACACACACACACACACACACACACACACACACACACACACACACACACACACACACACTCAGACACACACACACAGGGACGGGAAATCCTGTGCCACAAACCTACTAGAGTTCCATGACAGGGTGACAGCAGTAAGACAAGAGAGAGAGGGGTGGGTAGATTGCGTTTTCTTGGACTGTAAGAAGGCTTTTGACACAGTTACACACAAGAGATTAATGCATAAGCTGGAGGACCAGGCAGGGATAACAGGGAAGGCACTGCAATGGATCATGGAATTCCTGTCAGGAAGACATCGGTGAGTCATGGTACGTGACGAGGTGCCAGAGTGGGCGCCTGTGACGAGCAGGGTTCCACTGAGGTCAGTCCTAGAACCGGTGCTGTTTCTGGTATATGTGAACAACATGATGGAAGAAATAGACTCAGAAGTGTCCCTGTTTACAGATGATGTGAAGTTGATGAGAGAATTCAATCGTACGAGGACTAGGCAGGACCAAGACAACAAAGAGATCTGGACAGGCTGCAAGCATGGTCCAGCAACTAGTTCCTTGAATTTAACCCTGCCAAATGCAAAGTCATGAAAATCGGTGAAGGGCAAAGAAGACCACAGACAGAGTACAGGCTAGGTGGGGAAAGACTTCAAACCTCACTCAAGGAAATGGATCTTAGGGTGAGTATAATACAGAGCACATCTGAAGCGCACATCAACCAGATAACTGCTGCAGCAGTAAGGAATTGTTCAAGACACCATGAACATCAGGCCCATACTGGAGTATGCAGCATCAGTTTGGAACTTACACCTGGTCAAGCACGTCAAGAAATTAGAAAAAGTGCAAAGGTTTGCAACAAGACTAGTTCCAGAGCTAAGGGGAATGCCCTACGAAGGAAGGTTAAGGAAAATCGGCCTGACGACACTGGAGGGCAGGAGGGTCAGGGGTGACATGATAACATACAAAATACTGCGAGGAATTGACAAGGTGGACAGAGACAGGATGTTCCACAGATGGGACACAGAAACAAGGGGTCACAATTGGAAGTTGAGGATTCAGATAAGTCAAAAAGATGTTAGGAAGCATTTCTTTAGTCATGGAATTGTGAGGAGGTGGAACAGTCTGGCAAGTGACGTAGTTGAGGCAGGAACCATACACAGTTTTAAGATGAGGTATGATAAAGCTCATAGAGCAGAGAGAGAGGAAACCCAGTAGCGATCAGTGAAGAGGCGGGGCCAGAAGCTATGAATCGACCCCCGCAACCACTAATAGGTGAGTACACACACACACACACACACACATTATCCCATTAAAATATTAGAATAATGTTCACACACACACACACACACACACACACACACACACACACACACACACACACACACACACATACACACACACACACACACACACACACACACACACACACACACACACACACACACACACACACACACACACACACACACACACACACACACACACATACACACACACACATACACACATACACACACACACACACACACATACACACACACACACACACACACACACACACACATACACACACACACACACACACACACACACACACATACACACACACACACACACACACACACACACACACACACACACATACACACACACACACACACACACACACACACACACACACACACACACACACACACACACACACACACACACACACACACACACACACATACACACACACACACACACACACACACACACACACACACACACACACACACACACACACACACACACACACACACACACACACACACACACACACACACACACACACACACACACACACACACACACACACACACACACACACACACACACACACACACACACACACACACACACACACACACACACACACACACACACACACACACACACACACACACACACACACACACACACACACACACACACACACACACACACACACACACACACACACACACACACACACATTATTGACTGATCACCTAACACAAGCAAGCACAGGGATTAATTAGCAGTTTTCCTGCTGCAGGCAGTGAAGTCAGGATACCAAGCTGGCGAAGCCTCAAAGGGTGAAGGAACGGGAAACCAGTGACCAAGCAGAGTATGGACACTGAGGAGGAAGAGTCAGGATGTCCATCGACAGAGCCGGAAATTTTGTCTAGATTCAAACACATGATGGATGAACCGTGAAAGAGAGAAGATAAATAATTCTAATGTTACATGACTAGTTTTTATACTTTATATTCTTTTGGTTTGAAGACTATCAGTAATGCTGTATATAGTTTCTCAGCAGTCAGGACCACTTTCAATAACATTTTCCGGATATATGCATTGAATGGCTATTCCTGTAGATATGTACATCCCATGCTGACTTACTCTCAAGTCCCTAAGTAAAACACACGGAACTATTACACACAGAAACAAGCAAGTCATCTTTAAATCGTTTCCACTAACTGTGTCGACAAACTTGTTCAGTCATATCAAAATATTATTTACTTCTTCAGAAATTAATCGTAAGTCTCCATCAGGTTTAATTCGTCTTAACTTCCGTGTAGCTAACTAAATGAGACGAGGTTCAGTGAAGCTTGTCTCATTTACATGTCTGATCACTTGACGCTAAGAGGGAGTAAACACAGCAACTGGCAAGGTAATAGGTAAGGAGTGGAGCTGAGACTCAACCCATGCAACCACTAACAGACGAATACAAAAACTGAGTTCACATATAACAAACACCTGATATCGTAAAATCTTCGTTTTCTTTTCATTTCACTCATCCTCAGGTATAAAGAAAACATGCTGAGGATGTCGAGGTTGATGCGGGATCAATTGACCACGTCCAAGGAGCGAGCAGTGTTCTGGACGGAGTACGTCATCCGTCACCATGGAGCGCCTCACCTGAGGTCCCCGGCAGCACAGCTCTCCTGGGTGGAGTTCCTCATGCTCGACGTTATCCTACTCCTCCACTTGGCTTTATTTATCATTTACTTCATACTGCGTCGCATTCTGAAAGTGATTTCAGCAAAAATCCTTAACAGAAAGAAGAAAATTGAATAGGATTTATATTCTCATATACATGAGGTACTCATTGAAAAAGTACTTGGTAATGAAGAGGACCCAAGACACGTAAATACTATCAATCTACCTCCTCACTTACGAAACCTAAATTTTCACGTTTGTAAAGAACTCGCTCCCACAGATTCCTTTTCAATTTATGAGTGTGTATCCTCTGCCTTGTGATCTGAGGTCTGGTGTTGTCTTTTTGTTTTAATATTCGAACTGTACCTCTCGATAAATTGGGAAAACCTCATAAAACGTTTGAACATGCGTTAGTAAATTGGTTATTTTAGTTCACTGTGTACCTTGGATTTATTTTACTCTCGTGACTTTCATTTTAGCAGAATATTTCGTAAATCAACACTGACGATGTGGCTTGATACACTGAAACGCTTAGAAAATAAAAGAAGATATGAACCATGACTATTGCATTATTGTTCCTTATATAGATATAAATGAGAAGAAAATCTGTTTCTGACGTTTCGTTTCTCAGGACTCACCTGCTGGGGCTCTACTCATATTTTCTTCATAACTCTGCTACTGAAGAAGCATTTGCAATTGCAGTTCGACAGGCCTAAAGCAACATCAAATCCTAGTGGATGCTCTGCATATATATAAAGTTATATCAAGCAGGTCCATGGCTGAGAGAAATATAATGGAATCAAGTTTAATAAGAAAATAGTTTTGGAATTAATATGAATATTGCAGTAGGATTAATTTATAATAATACAGTTTGGGAGAAACTTAAGATACATTCGACAAGTTAAAATCTTAAAGCATAGGTAGAATATAAGTTGTGTTTGACAGATCCTTGACCATCTACCTACATAATTATTAAAAAGGTCAGGTGTTGTAAGTTGACCGCGAGGTGTAGTCTCGCCCTTATATGCCTTTCTGTTGATCTTTTATTTTTACAGTTTGTTGATAATGTGAGAACCACGAAAGTGCTTGGAGTTTAACTACTTTTTCATAGTGGTTGTTCTGCATATTGTAATATCACTCGTTTACTGTGACAAGACCAGGTCGAGCAATTATTAGCTCTGGACTACTTCCAGGAAATCACTGGACTCCAGATTATCGGTCAAAGAAGTCCAGTCAATTTCACTACTACTACGTTACCGTGTCTAGAAGCCCTAACAATTTGATCCCAAAGAAATCTCCCTCTATTGCTTTCTAATCCTGGAGGTCAGTATGTTACTCTGACAGATTCTGTGACTAACCATCTATTTTATACCTGTTTTAATGCAACAGTTTATATTGTCTCGTTTACCTGGAGGTTACCTTGAGAGGGTTTCGGGGGTCAACGCCTACGCAGCCCGGTGTGAAGCCATACCTCGTAGAGGATCAGGGTCTGATCAACCAGGTTGTTACTGCTGGCCGCACGTAAACCGACGTACGAACCACAGCCCGACTGATCAGGTACTGTCTTTAGGTGCCTGTCCAGGGCCTTTTTGAGGACAGCCAGGGGTCTATTGGTAATCCCTTTTATGTATGCTGGGAGAGAGTTGAACAGTCTTGGGCCCTTGACACTTATTATGTTGTCTCTTAGTGTGCTCGTGGCGCCCCTGCTTCTCATTGAGGGAACGTTGCATCTCCTGCAGAATCTTTTGCTTTTGTCGGGAGCAATTTTCGTGTGCAAGTTTGGTACTAATCCCTCTGGGATTATCAAAGTGTATATTATCATGCATCTTTCATGCCTGTGTTTCAAGGAATACAAATCAAGGAACTTCAACCATTCCAAGTAATTTAGGTGCTTTATCGTACGCATGCGTGTCGTGAAAGTTCTCTGCACATTCTCCAGGTCAGCAATTCCGCCTGCCTTGAAGGGGAGAGTTAGTGTACAGCAATATTCCAGCCTAGAGAGAACAAATGATTTGAAGGGAATCATCATATGCTTTGCATCCCTAGTTTTGAAGATTCTCATTATCCATCCCATCATTTTTCTAGCACATGAGGTACATACATTGTTGTGGTCTTTGAAGGTGAGATCCTCTGGCATTATCACTCCCAGATCTTTCACAATAGTTTTTCTATCTATAGTGTGGTTAGAATGTGTTTTATACTCTGATAACGTTTTAATTTCCTCAAGTTTTCCATATCTGAGTAGTTGAAATTTCTCTTCATTGAACTTCATATTGTTTTATGAGGCCCATTTAAAGATTTGGTCGATGTCCGTTTGGAGTCTTGCCGTGTCTTCGATGGAGGTCACTGTCATGGCAGTTCGAGTGTCATCCGCAAAGGAAGACACGGAGCTAAGGCTTACATCTCTGTCTATGTCAGATATGAGGATGGGAGCGAGTACTGTGTCTTGTGGAACAGAGCTTTTTTCTGTAGCCGCCTCAGACTTTACTTTGTTTACTATTACATTTTGTGTTCTATATGTTAGGAAGTTATAGATCCGTCTACCAACTTTTCCTGTTACTCCTTTGTCACACATTTTGTGCGCAATTACTCCATGGTCGCATTTGTCGAAGGCTTTCACAAAGTCTGTGTATCCTGCATCTGCATTTTGTTTATCCTCTAAAGAATCCAGGACCTTGTTCCGGATGCTTTAGAGGATATCCTGGATGCTTTAGAGGATGTCAAACTACTGGACATTGGTCCAGTAGTTGGGACAGACAGGAGTGACCTGCTCTAAACCCGTGTTGCCCAGGGTTGTGTAATTGATGGATATATAGGCGTTTGGCGATCATACTTCTGTATTTCTTTGCAATTGCTCTACCGCCACCTTTGTGGAGTGGGGCTATATCTGTTGTTTTTAGTGAGTGTGGGATGACTCCTGTGTCCATGCTCCATCTCCATAGAATGCTGAAGGCACGTGATAGGGGCTTCTTGCAGTTCTTGATGAACATGGAGTTCCACGAGTCTGGGCCTGAGGCAGAGTGCATGGGCATGTCATTAATTGCCTGGGCAGAGTGCATGGGCATGTCATTAATTGCCTGGGCAGAGTGCATGGGCATGTCATTAATTGCCTTTTGACATCTAATGCTACTCCACCCCCCTTCCCATTATGTTTATCTACTTGGAACAACTTAAACCTTTGAATATGGGACCTGACAATCATATCCTGACTCTTTAAATTATATCATGTTTCAGTTATTGCAATAACAGCAAAGTTTCCCACACATGCTACTAAATGTAATTCAGTAATTTTATTCTTAGCACTTTGACTATTAGTATAAAATACGTTCATGTTTTTACTTCTGCATCTCTTTCCTATTCAGCTTTGCTTTTCCGCAAAGCTGGACAGCCATTTATTTCTATCATCCTTTCTTGGCAAAATGCCACATGTAACAGGGTGCCCTCGCTTCTTCCTAATTATGTTTATTGCTGTCCTATACCTTCTAATTAAATCCTTACTTCTATCCTTGCCTACATTATTGCCTTCAAAACTGAGGCAAATAATTGGATTGATCCCATAACTATGCATGATGTTGCCAATTGGCTAATAATAGCCCCCATCCCAGCTCCATGAGAGCAAACCCTCTTTTTCCAACTCCCATCCTTCAAGAAGAAAGCCCTATCCATGTACCTAATCCGACTGTCCTAAACAAGCACAATGTGCATTCCTTTGTGTTCTTCATCATGTCGTTCCCAGCAGTCTACTCACACTCGTCGGGTAACACGGAGAATGAGTTCGAAGTTTCTACAGCAGTCTCCTGGCTCTTCATCGTTTCCACCTCTTCATCCGTCCTCTTGATCCTCAGCTTCGCTCCATGCTGCCCAGCCGCTGTCCAGCTTCCTTTCTTGACCTGAGGATTCACAACAGGAGGATTACTACGAATCCTCTTGTTTTCCTTCAGTCAATTGCGGTATCTCGAGCCTAGCCACCTTCAACTCCTTAAGCTACTGGTAAAGTTGCTTGATAAATGCATGAGTGCAAGGTGTTGGATTTGAGTTGATCTTGCACACGAGTTGGTAGGGTAGTCAAAGCTTGCTCTTTGGGTAGTACCGAAACTGAGCTGGACATATGTTGCTGTTGTTAAGTAGGTTTTGGTTTAAGAAGGACGTGCATAATATGGGTCAATAGGCCTGCTGCAGTGTTCCTCCATTCTTGTGTTCTTATAGGGGGCATCGTTGGTTCAGTTTCAGAGAGATCTCACTGAGTATGTCTTCACACTAGCAAGTCCACATCACCACTGAACAAGTTCGAGGTATTGCTGCCCAAGACCAAACCCATCCTAGTGAGAGCTAGTTAATGCCCTCCCTCTCATAATCAGTCCTTTGAAATTTTTCGAGTCTTGTCCAGAATTGCAGAGTTGTGACACAAGTGCACTGGGAGATTTCAATATCCATAATCTGCAACAAAATAACGGGCTATGTAACAGGTATAAGCAAATTCTAGGACTAAAGGGTTACACTCAATTAATTAATTCACCAACCCAGATCCCACAAACTTTGCAAAAGCCTTTGACAAGTGTGACCATTGTGTAACAGCGCACAAAATGCGTGACAGAGGAATAACAGGAAAAGTTGGTAGATGGATCTATAATTTTCTAACAAATATAACACAAGAAGCAGTAGTAAACAGAATCAAGTCTGAGGCGGCTACGGTGAAAAGCACAGTACTCGCTCCCATCCTGTTCCTCATCCTCATATCTGACACAGACAAGGATGTAAGCCACAGCACTGTGTCTTCCTTTGCAGATGACACCCGAGTTTGCATGACAGTGTCCTCTATTGAAGACACTTCAAGACTCCAGGTGGACATCAACCAAATCTTTAAATGGGCCGTAGAAAACAATATGAAGTTCAGTATTGAGAAATTTCAATTACTCCGATGTGGAAAACGTGAGGAAATTAAAACTACATCGGAGTATAAAACAAATACCAACCACAGAATAGAGCGAAAAGCTAATGTAAAAGATCTGGGAGTCATCATGTCAGAGAATCTCACCTTCAAGGACCATAACATTGTATCAATCGCATCTGCTAGAAAAATGACAGGATGGATAATGAGAACCTTCAAAACTAGGGAGGCCAAGCCCATGATGACACTCTTCAGGTCGCTTGTTCTATCTAGGCTGGAATATTGCTGCACACTAACAGCACCTTTCAAGGCAGGTGAAATTGCTAACCTAGAAAATGTACAGAAAACCTTCACGGCGCGCATAACTGAGATAAAACACATGGGAACGCTTGAAGTTCCTAAACCTGTACTCCCTAGAACGCAGGCGGGAGAGATACATGACTATATACACTTGGAAAATCCTAGAGGGATTAGTACCGAACTTGCACACGAAAATCACTCCCTATGAAAGCAAAAGACTTGGCAGACGGTGCAACATCCCCCCAATGATAAGCAGGGGTGTCACTAGCACGATAAGAGACAACACAATAAATGTAAGGAACCCAAGACTGTTCAACTGCCTCCCAGCATACATAAGGGGGATTACCAATAGACCCCTGGCTGTCTTCAAGAAGGCACTGGACAGACATTTAAAGTAAGTACCTGACCAGCCGGCCTGTGGTTCGTACGTCGGGTTTAGTGCGGCCAACGGTAACAACCTGGTTAATCAGGCCCTGATCCACCATGAAGCCTGGTCACAGACCGGGCCGCGGGGGCGTTGACCCCCAGAACCCTCTCCAGGTATACTCCAATCTCTCTAGTCAAGTGCTCCCATATTTTTTTGAAATCTCAGTACAGTGGAATAACTAAACAACTGAGGTTAACAGAAATAACGTTTTTCTTATTCCCTGGATATATTTCTATTTCGGTTTATTTATAAATATCTCTTTCTCAACAGTGATAAGTTAGATGGTGTTCATCTTATAATGATACACCTGATTTTTCTCTCTTAAAAATAATAAATTAAATTATCATAAGGCAATATATTTAAATATATCTCATAAATCATATCAGACGTAATAGCATAAAACAAGAATTTCCAACGAAAAGTTCCGAGCTCAACTCTGCTCCGAGGCGGAGGAAAAACAATTTATTGAACTGTAGCAATAGGAAACGGTTCAGTGGAAACCTTATCCGTCAACGTATCGAATAAACACTTGGTCATGAAACAGCATATTGTAATGCAAGTGTCACGACCGACGTCTACCATACACACTGACTGACTCCTACTTGACATACATTTAACAGTAAGTGTTCCACAGCTCACGACAATGTGAAGATGTTCATCACACATGGTGGTCTCCTCAGCTTACAAGAGTCCATCTACCATGTTATGCCTCTCCTCGCACTGCCTCTCTTCGGTGACCATCCCAGGAACGCCATGTTTATTAGGAACAATGTTCTGGGTTATATTCTGGAGTGCACGGAGTTCACTGTGGACAAGATCGTCGACGCTCTCACCTATATTATCTCCAACCCTGTGGAAAAATTTTCTCCAAGGAAGGGGGTGGAAATAAATGGTATAAAATACCGACACAATGGAAATATAAACACATATGCAGTATAATGTGATCCTTTATTGACAACGTTTCGCCCACACAGTGGGCTTTTTCAAACAGATCTACCTGGGGTGGAAGGTACGCGAGTATTTATAGTCAGGTTCAGAATGCTGAGGTCAGGTGGAGAATGCTGCATCTGATGATGTACCGAGTGGGGTTATAGAGTCTAAAATCTTGGGTAGCTTGGAAGGGAGATTGGATAAGTTTGTGAGCAGACCTTCTGCAGTGTTCTTCCATTCCTATGTTCTTATGTGGGATAGCGATGAAGAAGTTTTTGGGCAAGTGGTTCAGCTATGTTTTAGAATCCACTATTCTGGTTGAAGTTGTCGGATATAGAAATAAGTGATGATTCCAGGATTCTTCGGTATTGAGTGTTGTCTTCTGTGGCGATAAGTCTTGTGTTTCTGTAGTTTATCAAGTGGTTGTGTGAATTACGGTGTTGTACACAGGCATTCCTTGTATCGTCAAACCTGCTTGCGTATTGGTGTTCTAAAATACGTGTTTGGAGGTCCCTTGATGTTTCGCCCACATATAATATGTTGCAGTCATTACAAGGGATTATTTATACCCCTGCAGAGAGTGGAAGCTTGTCCTGTCTATCACTGGTAATGTCCTTGATGGTCGTGGTTGTGGAGGTAGATACTTGGAATGAGGTATTGGAAAAGATGTTGGAAACGTGTTTGGCAATGGAGTTGGTGGGGAGGACTATGTATCTCTTCTCGGCAGTGTCTTCTCTGGGTGTGTTGAAGATGTTTAATGCCCGTCGTTTGCAGTCTCTGATGAATTGACGAGGATAGTGGAGTTTAGAAAATACTTGTTCAATTACAGTGCATTCTTCCTCAAGAAACTCATTGCTGCAGATTCTGAGTGCACGCAGGAAGAAGCAGGTCTGACGATACAAGGAATGCCTGTGTACAACACCGTAATTCACACAACCACTTGATAAACTACAGAAACTCAAGACTTCGCTTAACAGTGTCCTTTGATAGAGAGATATACGAGCGCTTGTTTGCACTATCCTTTCCCAGGACGAGTTATGCCGCAACAAGGAAAGTGTTTAGCTCTCTTTATTCTTTGCTATCAAGAGAGCAGCCTCGTAGAATGCCTCACCAAAGTTTTAAATTTGTTGGCGAAATGCTTCACTGCTGTCGATTTGAGCTCGCTTCCAGGATTCATTTCTCGCCTCAAACAACGCCTTGGATTTGTCGACACTAGAATGAGTTATTTTCAAATGGTTGCATCCCATCATTGCTCAGTCTTGAAGCAGATCACGCACTGGGAGAGTTCTCTGTCACCTTCTTGAAGAAGCACAGGTCCGTATTGAATATAATTGTCCAGGTACTTCCTTTTTTTCGTACTCAAGCTGATGACTTTGAATGTGGCTCCCAATATAACAGAAAAGAAAGAAAAGATGTAAATTGATATTTGAAAACATGACAAAAAAAAGTTAAAGAATCAAATTTCAATCCCCGATTTCCTTTGTAATGTAATACAAATCATAAAACCTTTGAATGCGCAGAAAAACAGTGACTGTCCATTTATTTTTCTACGATTTTGAGGTTTAAAACAAAGACTTTCATTTTTTGTCAATTGTACATAAATAAATAAATTTGAAAGCATATTGCCTAAAATATAAATACGGTTTTGTGAAAAATGAAAAATGTATGTGTATGTGTGTGCTTGTGTGTGCGTATCTGTGTACTCATATACGTGTGAGTGCGTGTGCTCGAGTGTATGTACGCTCGTGCGTGTGTGTGTACTCACCTATTTGTGTGTGTACTCACCTAATTGTACTCGCCTAATTGTAGTTGCAGGGGTCGGGACTCAGCTCCTGGCCCCGCCTCTTCGCTGAACGCAACTAGGTCCTCTCTCTCCCTGCTCCATGAGCTTTATTATAACTCGTCTTAAAGCTATGTATGGTTCCTGCCTCCACTACTCGTCAGACTTTTCCGCTTCCTGACCACTCTATGACTGAAGAAATACTTCCTAACATCCCAGTGGCTCATCTGAGTCTTCAACTTCCAAGAGTGACCCTTCATTTCTGTGTCCCATCTCTGGAACATCTTGTCTCTGTCCGCATCGTCTATTCCACGCAGTATTTTGTATGTCGTTATCATGTCTCCCCTATCCCTCCTGCGCACACTCCTGTGTGTGCGTGTGTGTGTGTGTGTGTGTGTGTGTGTGTGTGTGTGTGTGTGTGTGTGTGTGTGTGTGTACTCACCTAATTGTACTCACCTAATTGTGGTTGCAGGGGTCGAGACTCAGCTACTCTTCTCAGCTACTCAGCCTCTTCACTGATCGCTACTAGGTCCTCTCCCTCTCTGCTTCCTGAGCTTTGGCATACCTCTTCTTAAAATTATGTATGGTTCCTGCCTCCACTACTTCACTTGCTAGGCTATTCCACTTCCTGACAACTCTACGACTGAAGAAATACTTCCTAACGTCCCTGTGACTCGTCTGAATCTTCAGCTTCCAGTTGGGACCCCTTGTTTCTGTGTCCCCTCTCTGGAACATCCTATTTCTGTCCACTTTGTCTATTCCCCGCAGTATCTTGTATGTCATTATCATGTCTCCCCTGGCCCTTCTGTCCTCCAGTGTCGTCAGTCCGATTTCCCTCAACCTTTCCTACTACGACATTCCCCTGAGCTCTGGGACTAGCCTTGTTGCAAACCTTTGTACTTTCTCTAACTTCTTGACGTGCTTGACCAGGTGTAGGTTCTAGGCTGGTGCTGCATACTCCAGTATGGGCCTAACATACACAGTATGCAGTGTCTTGAACGATTCCTTATTAAGGTATCGGAATGCTATTCTCAGGTTTGCCAGGCGCCCGTATGCTGCAGCAGTTATTTGGTTGATGTGTGCCTCCGGTGACGTGCTCGGTGTTATGGTCACCCCAAGGTCTTTCTCCCTGAGTGAGGTCTGTAGTCTTTGTCCACCTAGCCTATGCTCTGTCTGCGGTCTTCTTTGCCCCTCCCCAATCTTCATGACTTTGCATTTGGCAGGGTTGAATTCGAGAAACCAGTTTCTGGACCACATGTCCAGCCTGTCCAGGTCTCTTTGCAGTCCTGCCTCATCCTCATCCGATTTAATTCTTCTCATCAACTTCACATCATCTGCGAATAGGGACACTTCAGTCTACTCCTTCCATCATGTCGTTCGCTTATATCAAAAATAGCACTGGTGTGTGTGTGTGTGTGTGTGTGTGTATGTGTGTGTGAGACCCAGCAATTAATATTTGCACTAATAACTCATTACAGTTGTGACCTGTGGACGTGTGAATTGCTCATTACTTTATAATTTGTTCATGATTGTAACTATGTATAAAAGTAAGTAAATTTACTTACATAATTCATTACCTTTGTCTCTTGTGACTTCATTACCTTTGTACCTTGTTCACCTATTAAAACTTTGGGTCCCAGTCCCTGGACCCATTATGTACCTCTGTAATCTTTTGACTACCGCCCACAGGATGGGTATGGGCTGCATAATAAACATATTAAACTAACTAACAGTTATTAATAACTAGCTCTGCAATCTTCTTGCGTTTATTGTCTAACCAACAGTTAAGACCACATGCTGTGTACAACCATGAATTGCCCACACCCACTTAACCAGTTTTAAATATCCACAAATCTCCTGTTAACTTGACAAAAAAAATAGCATATTGACAATTGACGAATGACTAGGCAGCTTACTCTTGCTCACAAGAAAACTTCTCTGACATGAGACTTTGTGATATAACCAAAGAAGGTTGAGAAGCGGCTGTCATTGATTTGACATTTAAATTAAGTTGAAAGAAAGCAGAAAAAAAAGAAATCTGGTTACCTATGAAGCCATCACGAGGTGTGGAGTCACAGGTAATAGTTCAACAGCAGCACTCGCTTGTTACGTCTCTAATCTGAGACAATAAGAAAGGAGATGGCGAGAGTTGAGGAAAGACTAATAAATTATTGTATTTAAACGAATTGAATTTGTATTTCCATATAAAAGGTAATGAAAGAGTAGACTAGAATTTTAGGAAATACAGTATTAAAAATAAGTATTTTTCTGCAAAGTAATACTTAAAGACCTATGAAAGTATGAGAAGTGAATAACTGAAAAATATACATGAAAAACCTGGACAGTTTCAAATATGGTAGGATTATATTTTAACATGGGATTCGGCAACCAGCTGGATATCTGGATGAACAGTTCCAAACTAACTAATATCACTTTCACATCATGAGGATAAATAAATTTTGAGTAATAGCGAACTTACATATAAGTTTAATGTTGTGCAAGAATGGTATATAATACCGACAAGATGAAATTAAGACACATGTGCAACATCTGGGTGTCTTTATTGTAGACGTTTCGCCATCCAGTGACTTCATCAATACAAATTCTAGGACATAACTTGAAGACAGTAAGACTATATACAGAAGATGAGGTAATCAGTCCCTCAACCTAGGAGTAGGTGCGAAGAGCACCCCGACTATGGTGCTCTTCGCACCTACTCCTAGGTTGAGGGACTGATTACCTCATCGTCTGTATATAGTCCTACTGTCTTCAAGTTATGTCCTAGAATTTGTATTGATAAAGCCACTGGATGGCGAAACGTCTACAATAAAGATACCCAGATGTTGCACATGTGTCTTAATTTCATATAAGATTAATATTGAAAACCCGTATTACAGTATAGAAAAAATGTCTTAACATTAGCTCATTTATTTCCATTGTATTAGATTAATGAATACTAACTTGGGGTTTGTGGAGATTTGCATACAAACAAGCAAGTCATATAATAAGTGAACTGTAATGAGACTTAGCTTCATGACGACTACACTGTTCCTCAGCCACTTCCAGAAAGTTCTTGGAGTCGCCGATGTAACCACAATTGGGGTAATTATACTTACCACTAATCTTTATTAAGATTAGTGGTAAGTATAATTACCCCTAGGAGGTGTTATTCAGCATATCTCAGAAACTGACTGCTGAAATTATACATACTGGTGTGGGCTCGATGGCCCTCGGATCACCGGGTAATGGTACGTCAAGTAAGACATGAATTGGATATCTGCTGCGCAGCCGACCTACCCCTGTCATGTTTATCAGACGTACCTGGGTATTTGTAGCTGACCAGTAGTTGCACCCGGTTATCCTCTGTCTTGATTGAAGCAGACATGTTCTTTGACGAATGTTACACTGTGTTATACTCCGTCAGGAAATTCGCAACACTCATTGCACACTGTTCATTAAGTATTGTTTCTTATTAACAGTCATATCACTAAAGAAGCTGTTCACACTTCTCTGTAAATGTTCTGCTGTGTCCTTTGAGATTCTTTTATGCACAAAAACGCGTGGATCAGTGTTCTTTGTTTGTTATCCCGGCATTAATGTTTCCCCTGGCTGGATTTTAAAGCAATCTAATCGCCCCTGCCCCGCTCCAGCCGCCGCTGCCTTCGGCGTCTCTCTACATAAATGATTCGCTGATACAAGCAGATTTGCCTCCCTTGCCAAACTGCAACAATTTGCAACACAAATGCTTGATTTCTTGTTATGTCTCAGTCATTTAGAGTTCATTATGTCCCACATGTGAATAAAGTGAGGTAGAAGTTTCCCTGTACCTTTCCTTTTGTGGTACAGAGATTAGTTAATCTCATTAACTCACATTGGTTGCAACACTGGTCTCTTGCAAAGAAGTAGCATAACGTATGACTGGTACAAGCTGGTTAAACATCTTCTTGTAATTACTTGTGGAAGTAAACAAGATGCTTGCCCCAAGGGCTGGGCCCCTCAGTGCTGACGGGCTGAAGGGATGCCAATACCCCCTTCCTTGGAAATATAAACACATATGCAGTATAATGTGATCCTTTATTGACAACCCTTATCTGGTTGATCAAGCCATCAACCAGATAAGGGTTACTTATGTTTTTTTTTTTAATGCAACGTGATGAAATGACTGATGCCTTTCAGTATTTTCATCTGCTGATGTACGTTTGTTTTATGCCAGATGACAGTATGGAGAAAGAAATGCTTTTGTATCATTCCCTAAAATTTTTTACAACAGCAACTGATATCATCGAAGTGGTAACGAACTTCTTTGAGGAAAATCATGGGACTCGCCGGCAAGGGTAGAATGCGTCATCTAAACTAACGCCTTAACCAAACCATACCACGGGCGGGACTTGAACCCGCGGTGAGTCTCAAAACTCCAGACCGTCGCGTTAGCCGCGGGTTCAAGTCCCGCACGTGGTATGGTTTGTTTGCAATCGTGTCATTACGATTTCGTGAGTCAAGTAACGCCTTAACCAGTCGCCTGTTCAAACAACTGTGTATGAATATGGACTCTGGCCATCAAGCCTTGCTTTTCTATATAAATGTGCGATGGCTTTCGATGGGAAACACTGTCTGGCGGCTTTACTAACTGGGAGAAGTGGGAGTATTTTTAGAGCTGCAGCAGAAGCAAGATCTCCATGAAATGCTCCAGTCCGAAGAATTTCAACTGTGTCTAGTTTGCCTTATACCTCTTCGAAGCGCTAGATATCAATAAGAAACTGCAAGTCAAGAACATCAAATTATTGATCAATACGACACCATTCGAGCCTTCGTGGCCAAAAATGATCTCTGGAATAAAACGAATCTAGGATCAAGACTGTTTCACAAACTTGGACTCTGCTGTCTTGCTGGTTAGCATGATTCCATGTTGAGAAAACAAGTCATCGTTCACATGACTGTGCGTAAAGAGGAATTCATCCACTACTTTCCAGATCTGGATAAAAAACTGCAAGGCATGGAAATTCATCAGGAACTTATTCCAATGTAACGTAGCTGATTTTCGGATGAAGTGCAGGAATAGTTCCTTGAGCTGAAGCTCAACCACTCAGCCGAGGACGACGTCAAAGCTCTGGATCTGGAGATGTTCTGAGTTAAATACCTTTATATTTACCCCTTTGTCTCGCATCAAGCTCTACAAATTATGAAGATATTTAAATCCACGTATCTTTGTGAGGTGGCCCGGTGGCCTGGTGGCTAAAGCTCCCGCTTCACACACGGAGGGCCCGGGTTCGATTCCCGGCGGGTGGAAACATTTCGACACGTTTCCTTACACCTGTTGTCCTGTTCACCTAGCAGCAAATAGGTACCTGGGTGTTAGTCGACTGGTGTGGGTTGCATCCTGGGGGACAAGATTAAGGACCCCAATGGAAATAAGTTAGACAGTCCTCGATGACGCACTGACTTTCTTGGGTTATCCTGGGTGGCTAACCCTCCGGGGTTAAAAATCCGAACGATATCTTATCTTAGGCTGCGTTTTCTGTGTTGGTTGCTGTCAAGACCGGATACAGAAACAAGCTGAGCGAGGAAAGTGACTTGTGCTGCGCCCAGTCCCTGGACCCATTACGTACCTCTGTAATCTGCAAATACCTTTGTGACCAATACCTTTGTGATTGTGACCAGACCTACCTGGAGTTCATTACCTTTGTAAATTGTGAGTTCATTACCTTTGTAAATTGTGAGTTCATTACCTTTGTAAATTGTGAGTTCATTACCTCTGTAACTTGCTCAGCTATCAAAACTTTGGAGTCCAGTCCCTGGACCCATTATGTACCTCTGTAATCTTTTGACTACCGCCCACAGGATGGGTATGGGGTGCATAATAAACATATTAAACTAAAAGTAAACTGCTGCGCTCTTTCTGGTACGTGTTCACGTATAAGGGTTCTGGCAACTCAAAAGTAGTGTCAAAAATCTTACTAAATATGTCCTCATTTTATATATTGTGAATTTGCGATTTGCTCCTTAAACAAACTTGAATAATTAAAAAAAAAATAATAAAGTCGAGAATGAAAACTAATTTCTCAGTTTTTCTATTTAAAAAAAGAGGATTTTATTTAATTTTTACATATAGAAATATATACGAAGGAAGGCAGGGGCGTGGAGACGAGGATCTATTGCTACTGAGAGAGCGACCCAAAATAGATTAAGAACCACTGTCATAGAAGGTATCAAGATGTCATTTGTTGCTACACAGGGAGGCCTGGTTACAGACCGGGCCGGGGGGGCGTTGACCCCCGAAACTCTCTAGGTATACTCCAGGTATACTTCAGGTATACATGGCATTGAATGGTTCCTATTATCATGATGCATCAGCCTTCATTGTACACATATTCCAAGCGGGTGACGGTGTTTAGGACATACTGCTGACTTTTATGCAATAAACCATGTGCTAGATAGGAACGAAATGCAGGTAAAGCAGAGAATACGGGTGTGATCGTTGACGTGGGCGTGGGTCCGGGGGCAGTAACGGACGTGTCAGCAGGTGAGGACGCACCGTCCTTGGCTGGGTCGTAGTCTCCTCTCTGTTGAACATCACATAAAACAATGAGCAACAAATACACATTAGTAGCTAAAAAAGGGTATTTCACTGACACAACACATCATTGATTGTTTTCTTAATATGGAAAAAAAATCTGAGAGAAAAATGTGAACTTCTCAAGAGCAATTTTTATCCCAGAACAGGAAAATAATTTAATTTAAAATATTACTTTACTAACATTATTAGGAATACTGACCACTTATAAATATCGAGGAATAACAAAAAAAAAAAAAAAGCTGGCTGACCTATAAAGGTGTGTTAATTGGAGGTAATTCTTGAGTGGGTGTGTGAGGCGAGAGCTGAGGTAGGGAGCGTCGACGTCCTTCCCACCATCACCAGTCAGCAGCCCCAGAGATACACTATTCGCTACAAACACCAGCTGCTCACACAAGAAAGTTTTGCATCATTGGATTGCCTTAATATATCATAAATAGGGTCCTATTACGGTATGGTTAATAAACAAATTTCGTAATCTACACCAACAACAAAATTCTTAATGTTAATAATACCTGAATGTAAAAAGGGAACTATACACAGCTCTCAATGAGCTCTAAATTTAAATAAACTGGCTGATACAAATGTAGTCCCTAGTTAATAAAAATGTAGTCCCTGGCTGACACAAATGTAGCCCCTGGCTGACACAAATGTAGCCCCTGGATGATACAAATGTAGTCCCTGGCTGATACAATTGGAGTCCTTGGCTGATACAAATATAGCCCCTGGCTGATGCAAATGTAGTCCCTGGCTGACACAAATGTAGTCCCTGGCTGACACAAATGTAGTCCCTGGCTGACACAAATGTAGTCCCTGGCTGACACAAATGTAGCAAGGGGAAAATTAGAATATATGGAAGATGGCTAATGTGATTCCTGCCATCGATTTGCTGCCCAACTTGTTTGACCTATGATTAAAAAAATGAATATTTCATGTTAATTTGGGACGCTGAATTTGAATCTGAAGTTGTTTCAACACGAAGATTATCTGTGTAATAAAACCCCCCATCCTAACCCCAGTTACTTTTCAATTATATTATTATCTGAGTGGTTGGTCATTTTATGTAAGATCATTTACGGCTTAGATTGATTTTTTGTAGATTTACGAGATGTTTTAACACTAACGGATTGTAAGTTTTTTTTTTTTTCAGTGTAAGTGGTATTTTCATTTGTCAAGTCGGGTATCACTATTATTGAAATATTTCTGTTTGATTGTATGTACATACGTCGGTCTACAATCTTAACATTGTTCCAGACTACAGAGCGGAACTCTTGTCCAGGTTGAGGGACTGACCACCTCAGTACTACTTTATCGAGAGTAATTTATTGATTACATCATCTATGCATCTCCACTACTTCTGTTGACTTCTCTGTATTCGACTGAAGAAACCTCATGTGTAGGCGAAACGTTTCGGAATAAAGATCCCTAATTGATATATAATAAGATACTTATGCAACATTTGCGTAACTTTATTGTGGACACGTTTCGCCATCCAGTGGCTTTATCAGTCCAGTACAGAGAAGAATGGATGAAGATCAGGAGTTTGAGGTAATCCGTCCCTCAGCCTGGAGTTGATGTTATCAGTTCATCAGTCTTGATAAGACTGCACCGGGGTCTCACCTGAATTAGCATCAGCACTGTGGCTTTACTTATGTCAGCACCATGGCCTCAGCTGAATCAGCATCAATAATCTAACTTCACCTGCGTCAGCACTATGACCTCACCTGTGACAGTGTCAGCACCGTAGCAACACTGAGCGACATGTGTGGTCCTCACCAAGTCTGGTAGATAAACTCTCAGCTCTTCTGAGCACGGTGACTCACGTGCAGCCAGGGCTCTCAGCTCTCTTCTGAGCACGGTGACTCACGCGCAAGTAGGACTCTCAGCTCTCTTCTGAGCACGGTGACTCACGTGCAGGCAGGACTCTCAGCTCTCTTCTGAGCACGGTGACTCACGCGCAAGTAGGACTCTCAGCTCTTCTGAGCACGGTGACTCACGTGCAGGCAGGACTCTCAGCTCTCTTCTAAGCACGGTGACTCACGTGCAGGTAGGGCTCTCAGCTATCCTCTGAGCACGGTGACTCACGTGCAGGTACGAGACACAAGAGTATCAGTCTATAGTAAATTATATCGCATCACTTCACTAAGTCATTGATATGGTACTAACACTATTATAAGTTAACATGAAGACATAATCTCCGTTCATGTTAATATTGTCAGACTGTATGAGTGCTAAAATAAATTTTTAACTCGACTATAGATTGGATGACACGACACGAGACTTCACCAGTACAGCACGGAGAGGTGACTGTGTGGAGAGGAGACTGTGTGGAGAGGTGACTGTGTGGAGAGGTGACTGTGTGGAGAGGTGACTGTGTGGAGAGGTGACTGTGTGTGTCGTGCGCCTGAACCAGCGGCCAGTAACCTTGTCCTTGCTTCACCTAGCATAACTAATTGACTCTGTGCCGCCATGTTATAGCGTTTTACTTGTAATAATTTCCTTTCTCTGTCACGATGTATGCCGCTACTGATACCGAAATTTTTGAGAATTTAAAGAGTTCAAATAATTTCTTATTAAAATTATAAACATCTGAATGGCTAGAACAGTAACTATACAATGAACTATATATAAACTATGTGAGGAGAGAATGGCAACAGAGGACCCACGTCAGAACAAAAGAAATATGAATAAATGATCTAGAAATCATAGACATTGTGTAAGGTTAGCGTAATGGTATATAGAAGTTACTAACACATCGCCCATTCTGTGAGTTCTGCTTCCCTGGCGTGCATGGTGTGCTGCTTCTATGGCGTGCATGGTGTGCTGCTTCCCTGGCGTGCATGGTGTGCTGCTTCTATGGCGTGCATGGTGTGCTGCTTCCCTGGCGTGCATGGTGTGCTGCTTCTATGGCGTGCATGGTGTGCTGCTTCTATGGCGTGCATGGTGTGCTGCTTCTATGGCGTGCTGCTTCTATGGCGTGCATGGTGTGCTGCTTCTATGGCGTGCATGGTGTGCTGTTTCTATGGCGTGCATGGTGTGCTGCTTCCCTGGCGTGCATGGTGTGCTGCTTCTATGGCGTGCATGGTGTGCTGCTTCTATGTCGTGCATGGTGTGCTGCTTCTATGGCGTGCTGTTTCTATGGCGTGCATGGTGTGCTGCTTCTATGGCGTGCATGGTGTGCTGCTTCTATGGCGTGCATGGTGTGCTGCTTCCCTAACGTGCATGGTGTGCTGCTTCCCTGGCGTGCATGGTGTGCTGCTTCTATGACGTGCATGGTGTGCTGCTTCTATGGCGTGCTGTTTCTATGGCGTGCATGGTGTGCTGCTTCTAAGGCGTGCATGGTGTGCTGCTTCTATGGCGTGCATGGTGTGCTGCTTCCCTGCCGTGCATGGTGTGCTGCTTCTATGGCGTGCATGGTGTGCTGTTTCTATGGCGTGCATGGTGTGCTGCTTCCCTGGCGTGCATGGTGTGCTGCTTCTATGGCGTGCATGGTGTGCTGCTTCTATGGCATGCATGGTGTGCTGCTTCTACGGCGTGCATGGTGTGCTGCTTCTATGGCGTGCATGGTGTGCTGCTTCTATGGCGTGCATGGTGTGCTGCTTCTATGGCGTGCTGTTTCTATGGCGTGCATGGTGTGCTGCTTCTATGGCGTGCATGGTGTGCTGCTTCCCTGACGTGCATGGTGTGCCTGACGTGCATGGTGTGCTGCTTCTATGGCGTGCATAGGTGTGCTGCTTCTAAGTGCATGTGCATGGTGTGCTGTGTCTAAGGCGTGCATGGTGTGCTGCTTCCCTGGCGTGCATGGTGTGCTGCTTCCCTGGCGTGCATGGTGTGCTGCTTCTATGACGTGCATGGTGTGCTGCTTCTATGGCGTGCATGGTGTGCTGCTTCTATGGCGTGCATGGTGTGCTGCTTCTATGGCGTGCATGGTGTGCTGCTTCTATGGCGTGCATGGTGTGCTGCTTCCCTGGCGTGCATGGTGTGCTGCTTCTATGACGTGCATGGTGTGCTGCTTCTATGGCGTGCATGGTGTGCTGCTTCTATGGCGTGCATGGTGTGCTGCTTCCCTGACGTGCATGGTGTGCTGCTTCTATGGCGTGCATAGTGTGCTGCTTCTATGGCGTGCATGGTGTGCTGTTTCTATGGCGTGCATGGTGTGCTGCTTCCCTGGCGTGCATGGTGTGCTGCTTCTATGACGTGCATGGTGTGCTGCTTCTATGGCGTGCATGGTGTGCTGCTTCTATGGCGTGCATGGTGTGCTGCTTCCCTGACGTGCATGGTGTGCTGCTTCTATGGCGTGCATGGTGTGCTGCTTCTATGGCGTGCATGGTGTGCTGCTTCTATGGCGTGCATGGTGTGCTGCTTCTATGGCGTGCATGGTGTGCTGCTTCCCTGACGTGCATGGTGTGCTGCTTCTATGGCGTGCATGGTGTGCTGCTTCTATGGCGTGCATGGTGTGCTGCTTCTATGGCGTGCATGGTGTGCTGCTTCCCTGGCGTGCATGGTGTGCTGCTTCTATGGCGTGCATGGTGTGCTGCTTGCATGGTGTGCTATGGCGTGCATGGTGTGCGTGCATGGTGTGCTGCTTCTATGGCGTGCATGGTGTGCTGCTTCCCTGACGTGCATGGTGTGCTGCTTATATGGCGTGCATGGTGAGCTGCTTCCCTGGCGTGCTGCTTCCCTGGCGTGCATGGCGAGCTGCTTCTCTGGTGTGCATGGTGAGCTGCTTCTCTGGCGTGCATGGTGTGCTGCTTCCCTGGTGTGCATGGTGTGCTTCTCTGGTGTGCATGGTGAGCTGCTTCCCTGGCGTGCATGGCGCTTCATGGTGCTTCTCTGGTGTGCATGGTGAGCTGATTCTCTGGTGTGCATGGCGAGCTGCTTCTCTGGTGTGCATGGCGAGCTGCTTCTCTGGTGTGCATGTGTGCTGCTTCTATGACGTGCATGGTGTGCTGCTTCTATGGCGTGCATGGTGTGCTGCTTCCCTGACGTGCATGGTGTGCTGCTTATATGGCGTGCATGGTGAGCTGCTTCCCTGGCATGCATGGTGTGCTGCTTCTCTGGCGTGCATGGTGAGCTGCTTCCCTGGCGTGCATGGCGAGCTGCTTCTCTGGTGTGCATGGTGAGCTGCTTCTCTGGCGTGCAGGGCGAGCTGCTTCCCTGGTGTGCATGGTGAGCTGCTTCTCTGGTGTGCATGGTGAGCTGCTTCCCTGGCGTGCATGGCGAGCTGCTTCCCTGGTGTGCATGGTGAGCTGCTTCTCTGGTGTGCATGGTGAGCTGCTTCTCTGGCGTGCATGGCGAGCTGCTTCTCTGGTGTGCATGGTGAGCTGCTTCCCTGGCGTGCATGGCGAGCTGCTTCCCTGGTGTGCATGGCGAGCTGCTTCTCTGGTGTGCATGGTGAGCTGCTTCTCTGGCGTGCATGGCGAGCTGCTTCCCTGGTGTGCATGGTGAGCTGCTTCTCTGGTGTGCATGGTGAGCTGCTTCCCTGGCGTGCATGGCGAGCTGCTTCCCTGGTGTGCATGGTGAGCTGCTTCTCTGGTGTGCATGGTGAGCTGCTTCTCTGGCGTGCATGGCGAGCTGCTTCCCTGGTGTGCATGGTGAGCTGCTTCTCTGGTGTGCATGGTGAGCTGCTTCTCTGGTGTGCATGGCGAGCTGCTTCTCTGGTGTGCATGGTGAGCTGCTTCCCTGGCGTGCATGGCGTGGTGCTTCCCTGGCGTGCATGGTGAGCTGCTTCCCTGGCGTGCAAGGTGTTCTGCTTCTCTGGCGTGCATGGTGAGCTGCTTCACTGGCGTGCATGGTGAGTTGCTTCCCTGGCGTGCATGGTGAGTTGCTGGCGTGCATGGTGTGCTGCTTCCCTGGCGTGCATGGCGTGCGTGCATGGTGACCTGCTTTCCCTGGCGTGCATGGTGTGCTGCTTCTCTGGCGTGCATGGTGAGCTGCTGGCGTGCATGGTGAGTTGCTTCCCTGGCGTGCATGGCGTGGTGCTTCCCTGGCGTGCATGGCGTGCATGGTGCTGCTTCCCTGGAGTGCATGGCGATCTCTGCTGCTTCTCCCTGGCGTGCATGGTGTGCTGCTTCCCTGGCGTGCATGGTGAGCTGCTGCATGGTGAGCTGCTTCCCTGGCGTGCATGGTGTGCTGCTCCTCTGGCGTGCATGGTGTGCTGCTTCCGTGGCGTGCATGGTGTGGTGCTTCCCTGGAGTGCATGCAATGGCGTGCATGGTGTGCTGCTTCTATGGCGTGCGTGGTGTGCTGCTTCCCTGGCGTGCATGGTGTGCTGCTTCTATGGCGTGCATGGTGTGCTGCTTCCCTGACGTGCATGGTGTGCTGCTTCTATGGCGTGCATGGTGTGCTGCTTCTATGGCGTGCATGGTGTGCTGCTTCCCTGACGTGCATGGTGTGCTGCTTCTATGGCGTGCATGGTGTCCTGCTTCTATGGCGTGCATGGTGTGCTGCTTCTATGGCGTGCATGGTGAGCTGCTTCTCTGGCGTGCATGGTGCGCTGCTTCTATGGCGTGCATGGTGAGCTGCTTCTCCGGCGTGCATGGTGAGCTGCTTCCCTGGCGTGCATGGTGTGCTGCTTCTCTGGCGTGCATTGTGTGCTGCTTCTCTGGCGTGCATGGTGAGCTGCTTCCCTGGCGTGCATGGTGTGCTGCTTCTCTGGCGTGCATGGTGAGCTGCTTCCCTGGCGTGCATGGTGAGCTGCTTCCCTGGCGTGCATGGCGAGCTGCTTCTCTGGTGTGCATGGTGAGCTGCTTCCCTGGCGTGCATGGCGTGGTGCTTCCCTGGCGTGCATGGTGAGCTGCTTCCCTGGCGTGCATGGTGTGCTGCTTCTCTGGCGTGCATGGTGAGCTGCTTCTCTGGCGTGCATGGTGAGTTGCTTCCCTGGCGTGCATGGTGAGTTGCTTCCCTGGCGTGCATGGTGTGCTGCTTCCCTGGCGTGCATGGCGTGGTGCTTCTCTGGCGTGCATGGTGAGCTGCTTCCCTGGCGTGCATGGTGTGCTGCTTCTCTGGCGTGCATGGTGAGCTGCTTCTCTGGCGTGCATGGTGAGTTGCTTCCCTGGCGTGCATGGCGTGGTGCTTCCCTGGCGTGCATGGTGTGCTGCTTCCCTGGCGTGCATGGTGTGGTGCTTCCCTGGAGTGCATGGTGTGCTGCATCTCTGGCGTGCATGGTGTGCTGCTTCCCTGGCGTGCATGGCGTGGTGCTTCTCTGACGTGCATGGTGTGATGCTTCCCTGGAGTGCATGGTGTGCTGCATCTCTGGCGTGCATGGTGTGGTGCTTCCCTGGCGTGCATGGTGTGCTGCTTCCCTGGCGTGCATGGTGAGCTGCTTCTCTGGCGTGCATGGTGAGCTGCTTCCCTGGCGTGCATGGTGAGTTGCTTCCCTGGCGTGCATGGTGAGCTGCTTCTCTGGCGTGCATGGTGAGCTGCTTCCCTGGCGTGCATGGTGTGCTGCTTCCGTGGCGTGCATGGTGTGCTGCTTCCCTGGAGTGCATGGTGTGTAATTCCCTGGCGTGCATGGTGTGCTGCTTCTTTGGCGTGCATGGTGTGCTGCTTCCCTGGCGTGCATGGTGTGTAATTTCCTGGCGTGAATGGTGTGTTGCTTCCCTGGCGTGCATGGTGAGCTGCTTCCCTGGCGTGCATGGTGTTCTGTTTCCTTGTCGTGCATGGTGTTCTGTTTCCTTGTCGTGCATGGTGTGCTGCTTCCCTGGCGTGCATGGTGTGCTGCTTCCCTGGCGTGCATGGTGTGCTGCTTCCCTGGCGTGCATGGCGTGCAGCAATTTTGAAAACATCTCTTCCCATTTGGGCGTTTCCCTGGAATTTTCAGTCTACTTCCGTTCATCCCACAACATACGAATTCGTTCAATCTACTCTTTCCTAGAGTATTTACAACAGTATTTATTGACCCTTGCTTCTAATGCGGCACAAAGTGATTCATGAACAGAACATTATATAAAAAATAGTAATAATATGAAGCAGAGGTTGGGTTTTCAGGGGACTGGAATGTATTGTATACAGCTAGCAGACAGGAAACGTCCCTATTATTTTCCGGTGTGCCAGGCATTAGGAAGAAACATGGCTTGCAGTCAAGCAGGCTACATGACATTATGAGGCATCTGAAGCTAAAGTGGTTTAAACCCTCCCTTTCCACCTGATCATAGGCACCCTGTCAATCAATCGCCACCATACCCCCTCCTTCCTGCGTCCCCTCAAAACTCTCAACAAACCCCTTTAGAATTCCGTGCCCCATGACCATCGACCATCCTGGCAACCCTAGTTGACCTTTTGAAACTACACGTCCCACTACACATTTTAACCTATTCCCCAAAATCTTCGCGAACAATTTATAGTCCGCACACATGAGAGTAATCGCCCTGTAATCCTTAAGTGTACTCTGCCCCTTACCCTTGGGCACAAGCACTACGACCCCTGTACTTTGCTTCTCGCCCAATTCTCCCCCGTCTTTCATTCTATTGAACAGCGTTACTAAAAAACCCCTTAACAGATCCCAATGTTTTAAGTAAAATTCACTTGGTAGTCCATCAATACCTGGTGCTTTGCCTCTGCACATGTCTACAAGCGCTCTCCATATCTCCCCCTCTTCAAACTCACCACCCAAAGCTTCCCTGTCCTTTCTCCCCAGAGCTACGGGCTCTACAGTACACACCCCATCAAGATCCTCCCTATTAACTCCTTTACTTTTCCAATAATGCCCATACCATGCATCCGCGAACATACTCATCACCTCCGTTGTTTTTAACACCTGCCCCTCCCTAAACCCTTTCACCTCACTGTGCACTTCCAAATCTGCTATTGTGGTCGCTGTCCTCCTCTGCTGTTGTCTCCTCAACACACATGCCGATGGCTTGTCCCCCCAAAGCACTTCCTCCACACCCGCCTGCACCCGCACCGCATGAAATCTCTCCTCCTGCACCTCTCTTATCCTGCTCTTCAGATCATCTATTGCCTCTGTTTGGAATACCCCTCCCACTACTCCTTGCTCATGATAGTATCCTATTCTACTTTCCAAATAATTTGTTAATCCATACTTCAGTCGATTTATACGCTTCCCCTCACCCACGTAAAACCTACGAATCCTCTCCTTGGCCATACTGTCCCACCAACGTACAACATTATCAACCCTTTTTGCCTCCTCACTTAGCTTCCTCCACAGCGAAGCAAACCCCTCCTCCACTTCCTCATCCTCAAGGAGTCGCGTGTTTAATTTCCAGTAGCTTTCAAACCGTTTCACTAACGAGTCCCATGCTACCCCCACCACCACTGCCCTGTGATCTGAATAAATTGCTTCTATAGTGTTAAAAGACTCCACTGAAACCCCTTGCGTTATATAGATCCTATCCAGTCTAGCTGCGTATTCCCACCTTACATACGTATGTTGCACTTCACCTATTCCACCCCAAAATGCATCTCGTACCCCAATATCTCTACACAGGTCTCGCAACATGTTTGAAAAATATCCCGCCCCCGCTGGCATCACATCAAATCTCCGTATTATACAATTCCAATCTCCCCCAATCAATGCAACCCTGGGCAGCGCTCTCAAGAAATACACCAGATCATCCCTTACAAATGCCGATTTTACCCTCGCATCGTTCTCCGCCGGAGCATACACTCCAACAAAGGACACGCGTTCACGCATCAACCACCCGTCCACTCTCATTATTATTCCCTCACCCCCCCCTCAAACCTTTGCAAAAAAAACGGGCTTGCCTCACGAATTAAAACACCTACTCCACCTTTTAAACGTGTCGTTGGAGTTACAAAAGCCCTGTATCCATCCACCTCCAGCAATTTTCCTGTTTTCAAGTTATGCTCTTGTATAAAGGCAACATCTACCTTGTAACGATACAGCAGTCCTCGCAACCATACACACTTACCACTCTTACATAAACCATTAACATTAATTGTCATAGACCTTAGGCCTGCTTACGTTTTCCACCCACTTTTCCCCACTACATTTTTCCGTTGTCCAGTAGCCTCATACACACCGTCCTTGGCACTCACCCCATCCCCTCCACTCCTAACCCCTTGCTGGCGTTTCTTTTGCTCTGTGCCTCTACACACACCTTCAATCCCCGCCTTTTTCCCTGGTCTTTGTGCTGGAGTGAGGACGTCATCCGAGTCAGACGTGACAGCTGCCCGCTTCCTCGACACTTCCTCTTCCGCCATGCTAGTCTCCTGACCTTCCTCATTGTGCACCTCCACCTCTATCACCTCATTCCCCTTCTCACTACTTGGCCAAGCCGACATTACATTCCTTTCTTCAGACCCGCATGCTTCCCCTTGTCCCTGTACCTGGTCTCCCGTCGTTACCTCTGTCAAGGCTTCCTCCGATTTAGGGAACATCTGCAAAACTGTCTCAAGCACTACGTCAATTTCTACGTCATTCGGTACGTCCTTGTCCACCTCGTGCATCACATCCTCTGCAGACGCACTCAATTGCTGCACTGCACCCTCATGCTCCACCTCACGTTGCATTTCCTCCACTTCCTCACTCCACAACCGACCACGCCTACGTCCATCCTGGCGGTTCTGATCTGTCACTGTAGGTCCTCGCCTCGTAATGTCACTCCTTGGTATTCCCTGGCCAGTTCTCCGCCGCACACATTCAGCCGCAATGTGATCATAACCATCACACAGTCTACAAGTTCTACGTTGGCCAGCGTAAGTCACGAGTATTTGTGTCCTAAATTCCTCTAAGAACACATACAAAGGTATAGGTTGCCTCAGAGTCATCTTTAGGCTAAAACTACCTTCTGGATAACCCACATAAGCCCCTGCCGTCCACTTGCCTTGTTGAGCTACGTGTACAGTTCCAAACTTCCCGAACACACTACGTAGGTCAGCTTCATTTGCCTCAAAAGGCACATTACGTAACTTTACATATGTAAATTGACTCGAAACATCGACCATCTTTACCAGGATGCCCTCGTTAACCTCGATAGCAACATCCTGATAATGAGCAAGTAGATCCTCATACACCTGTGATGACAGCAGTTTCACGAACATTCGGTAGTTTCCATTTAAGGCTACACCGTAAAGGTCGCAATCCTCAATCCCATATGTCTCTCGAATAATCAGAGGCAACAACGTCAACGCCAAATCTTGATTAATTGTACCTCTCAGTAATTCTATGCCGACAGTGTTAATTCTGCGTCACACCCCAACCACCATTGTGACAGCCTGGCGAGCACTTGCGCCTGTCAGAGAGGAGTAGCAAACGTCCACCCTCACCGGCAGCTGGGCGAGGAATGGTGTGTGGTATTAGGGTGTCAGAACACTTTTGTCTGTTGTATCATTTTTGTAAGGGTGAATTGGGAATTTGTGATTTAACTCATTTTGTGTACCTTTTAATATAATTTCCACCTTGTATTGTAATGTTTTAAATAAAATATATAAAAAAAAAAAAAAAAAGCTTCTAACTTTCACAGTCGTCGTCTGGTTGAATCTTCCTTTACACACAACTTTCCTTGTACAAATCTTAGTCCTGGCTTTGCGTCTGTTGATGACTTCCTTTCCCATTTATTTATTTATTTATTTATTTATTTATTTATTTATTTATTTATTTGAACATGATTGTGAGGAAAAGTTCAACAGATAGGAGTAGCGAGCGAGTATATGAAAACGATAGTTTGATTGCCGGCTGGTTGTTAAGGTAGGGTAAGTCTAGCTCCCGCTATCCCCCCTTTCCCCCCCCACCCCGAAAGGTGACGTGTGGGGCTCCGGCCAAACAGTAATCACTTGACTCACAGCTCCCAGCACAACTGTAAGTACAAGCCTGCTCCTATTCTAGTGGACTTATTGGTTGAAAGCTTCACTTTTGACCAATAATAAACTTAGTCTTTTCAACCTTGATCTCTATGTTAGATGTTTTAATAATCACCACGTCTTTTAGGTATTGTACTTATCATGGAGAGTGATTTCTTAAGCAGTGGGTAACCTGTCTCTCTTTCCAGCCTGGATGACAGATCGGGTCACCTGCCAACCAACGAGAAGTATTGAAGGAGACGGACTAACGTCCCGAGATATCACTCCTTACCTACCTGAATAATTGTACGCCACCGCAGGACATAACCCCTCATCTTTGCAGTGGTAAAGAACCTGCGTTCCTGTCATCTGGACTGACTATTCAAGGCTAGAGACTCTGTAAAGAACTGGCCGTTGGGTTGTCACCAACACCTGTGACCCCCCCACACACATCATCAACAACAGCTATAATCTCTACAAGACTGTGTCAACATCAACCAGACACCCAAGTTTAATTGTATATATTAGCGTTGAATTCAGATATCATTTATATTTTTAATTTTTCATTTTTCTTTAAAGTAGGATAAATATTTCATATTTAAGTATTTTATATTTTATATTTTCCAAATAATAAAGTGTTTATGTTTGTCAGTTTTTATTCTTTTTCTATTCATTAATTTTCCTGAGGAGGAGCCAGCCTTGGTAATACTGACTGAAGTTGTTACAGGGCTAAGTAAACCTTCACAATGATACAGAGAAGTACAAAGGAATACAGTTTTTAAAGTGCAACATGCCAAAGCCCCTTGTATGCAGAGCATTATGGGCAGGCTTAAAATTAACGTATTAACTAAGCAATTATGTATTCAGTGGTAAAAACATTATTGTAAACAAATAACAATTTAGCACAAATGAGTATTACAAAGACAGGTCATAAGGTCATTTACTGTGTTGCTGAGCATTCAGTAGAATGGAGTATTCTGTTAGGTAATGTAACTAAAAAATAACAAAGGTTGATTGGGTCACAGGTTAGACATTTGAGATACAATAATGAGAAACATTTATGAGATACAATTTATGAGATACAATTATTCAGTATTTATTTAGTTGTGGGTGAGTAAGTAACTTTTGAGAAGAGACTTGAATTTATAAACATACAGTGTTTCTTTTATATTCACAGGTAATGAATTCCTGATTTTTGGGCCTTTTATGTGCATTGAGTCTTTGCATAGCGTGAGATGGACACAAGGAACATCAAAGAGTGATCTGTGCCTTGTGTTATGATCATGTGTTCTGTTGAGGTTCGTAAGGAGACGTTTGAGGGGAGGGTTTATATCCGAGTTAAGTGTTCTATGTATGTAGTAGGTGCAGTAATAAGTATGGATGTTTTGTATGGTGAGTAGGTTTAGAGTTTTGAATATTGGAGTGTGCTGCCTCCTGGTGGATCAGAGCCTGATCAACCAGGCTGTTACTGCTGGCTGCACGCAAACCAACGTACGAGCCACAGCCCGGCTGATCAGGAACCGACTTTAGGTGCTTGTCCAGTGCCAGCTTGAAGACTGCCAGGGGTCTGTTGGTAATCCCCCTTATGTATGCTGGGAGGCAGTTGAACAGTCTCGGGTCCCTGACACTTATTATATAGTCTCTTAACGTGCTAGTGACACCCCTGCTTTTCATTGGGGGGATGTTGCATCGTCTGCTAAGTCTTTTGCTTTCGTAGTGAGTGATTTTCGTGTACTAGGAGATTTCAACTTGAGACACCTAAAATGTAGGAGATTAACAAATAATATTTTAGCAGAGATCACCCCAGATGAAAATTCACACACACATGAGCTATTAAATCTCTCCACCAAATTCACCTTAAACCAGTAAATATTAGAGCCTACAAGACTAGAAAATACGCTGGACCTCATCTTCACTGTGATATGATACGTAATATAACCGTATCAAAGACAATACACTCAGATACAGACATGTATGCACAGGGCTCCTGACCAGCAAAATGTGATCAGTCATGAGGGTGTCTTCACAAAATTCAATTTCAAAAACAAAAACATAAAATGGGAACAAGTCAACCATGTCCTAAATGAAACAAGCTGAGAAGATATCCTAAACAACACGGATCCAAACCTTTGCCTAGAAAAAAAATAAACTCTGTGGTTCTTAAGATCTGCTCAAGGTACATTCCATTAAAAAAAAGAAAGAGAAGATGTAAACTAGAAAGAGAGAGACATTCCCTATATAGACGAAGGCGAAGAGTCACAGAGCTGTTGAGTTTGGCCAATATATCTGAAACACGAAGGGAGACACTGATTCATAAAATTGCAAATATCGAACTTAAGCTGAGAAAATCTTACACGAGACAAGAATCGCAGGAAGAACTAAAAGCCATAAAGGAATTGAAAAAAAATACTTCTTCTCTTATGTCAAATCTAAGCTAATAACATCCAGTACTGGGTCCCTGCTTAGGCGGGATGGGACATACACAGATAAGAGCCAAGAAATGAGTGAGATAACTAAAATCCCAATACGACTCAGAGTTCAGCGAACCGTTACTCAGACTAAGGGTCGACAATCCAAATGAACTCTTTATGAACGAGACCCAAAATTTGGTCATCTCAAAAATCTCTGATATTATCCTAACACCACAAGACTCTGAAAAGACAATAAATGACATGCCCATGCACTCTGTCCCTGGCCCAGACTCATGGAACTCTGTGTTCATCAAGAACTGCAAGAAGCCCCTGTCACGTGCCTTCAGCATTCTATGGAGAAGGAGTATGGACACAGGAGTCTTCCCAAACTCACAAAAACAACAGACAAAGCCCCTCTCTACAAAGGTTGCAGTAAAGCAATTGCAAAGAACTATAGACCGATTGCACTAACATCCCATATCATAAAAATCTTTGAAAGGGTTCTAAGAAACAAGATCGCCAACAGCCTAGATACCCATCAATTACACAATCCAAGGCAATACGGATTTAGAACAGGTCGCTCCTGTCTGTCCTTGCTACAGGACCACTATGACAAGGTCCTGGGTGCTGTAGAGGATAAACAAAATACAGATGTAGCATACACAAACTTTGCAAAAGCCTTCGACAAGTGTGACCACGTTGTAATAGTACACAAAATGCGTGGTAAAGGAATAACAGGAAAAGTTGGTTGATGGATCTATAACTTCCTGACAAATAGAACACAAAGAGTAATAGTAAGGTCTGAGGCAGCTACGGTGAAAAGCTCTGTTCCACAAGGCACAGTACTCACTCCCATCCTATTCCTCATCCTCATATCTGACATAGAGTTGTAAGCCATAGCTCCGTATCTTCCTTTGCGGATGACACCCGAATTGCCATAACAATGACCTCCATCGAAGACACCGCAAGACTCCAAATCTTCAAATGGGCCGCTCAGAACAATATGAAGTTTATTGAAGAGAAATTTCAACTACTCAGATATGGGAAACTTGAGGAATTTAAAACTGTATCAGGGTATACAACAAATTCTAGCCATACAGTAGAGTGAGAAAGTAATGTGAAGGACCTGGGAGTGATAATGTCAAAAGATCTCGCTTTCAGAAACCACAACAATGTATCTACCGCATCTGCTAGGAAAACGATAGGATGGATAATGAGAACCTTCAAAACTAGGGACGCCAAACCCATGTTGATTCTCTTCAAATAATTTGTTCTCTCTAGCCTGCTGCACACTAACTGCCCCCTTCAAGGCTAGCGATATTGCTGACCTGAAGAGTGTACAAAGAACTTTCACGGCACATATAAATACGATAAGGGACCTAAATTCCTAAATTACTGGGAACGGTTGAAGTCCCTTCATTTGCATTCCTTGGAATGCAGGTAAGAGAGATACATGTTAATATACACTTGAAAAATCTTAGATGGATTGGTACCAAACTTGCACACGAAAATCACTCCCTATGAAAGCAAAAGACTCGACAGGAGATGTAACATTTCACCAGTGAAAAGCAGGGGTGTCACGAGTACCTGGAGTTTACCTGGAGAGAGTTCCGGGGGTCAACGCCCCCGCGGCCCGGTCTGTGACCAGGCCTCCTGGTGGATCAGAGCCTGATCAACCAGGCTGTTACTGCTGGCTGCACGCAATCCAACGTAATAGCCACCACAGACAACACAGTAAGTGTAAGGGGTCCAAAACTGTTCATCTGCCTCCCAGCACACAAAAGGGGGATTACCAGTTAACCCCTGGCTGTCTTCAAGAAGGCACTGGACAGGCACCTAAAGTCAGTGCCTAACCAGTAGGGCTGTGGTTAGTATATCAGTTTGCGTGCGGCCAGCAGTAACAGCCTGGTTGATCAGACCCTGATCCACCACGAGGCCTGGTCTCAGACCGAGCCGCGGGGACTTTGACCCCTGAAGCCCTCTCCGGGTAAACCCCAGGTATGCATCCATTTTCCAGGGATATGTCTGTCTGGTCGAGTGTGAGGACTAGTGAATCAAGTGTTTACCAGAAGTAGCACCCACTTTGTTTTGAATCCTTCATACCACACCCACTCCAGGCTAAGTATCCGAATGTCTTCCTTATCCTCATGCCCAAGCAACCAATGGGAAATGATGTTGAAACACTGGCTCAAATACACAGTGGTGAGCACATTTTCCTTTGGGTCACAACGATATAAGAGACTAGTACGAGCCTGCCAAGTCTTGATCAACAAAATTTCCTTGGAAATATTGTGGATATTGGGCTGCTAGATTGTCCTCTAACTGATATGTATCTTACAGTTCATAATCGGACTGTAATATACATGACCGTGTGACTATTAAATCCTGCTCACTGGTCCTGGAGTGGTAGACTGAAGCATCTTCCGAGGCGTAACATAACGGTACTGAATAGGGTAACATACAGTTCAGGAAATGACTAGTTAGTATATATAAAATAACTACAAGCCTGGAATTTATCATGCTGGAAGAAAATAACCTGCCCAACACAACTACCTTCCTGGAGTCTACCTTGAAAGTGTTCCGAGGGCCAACGGTTGCAGACGAGGTTTCCTGGTAAGTGACATGATCAATGAAGCTATTGGTGCTAGCCACACATTGTCCAATGAATGCACCCCAGCCACGTTGACCAGCAACTGACACTAGTAATTTATAGACAGCCAAGGACATATTGGTAATCCTCTTTTAGCTTGGAGGGCATTGAAGAGTCTTGGGCCCTGCACACTTATTGAGCTCTTTATTAGTGTGTTCATTACTCCATTGTTATTCATTGGGGGCACTTGGCACCATCTTCAAAGCCTCGTACTATAATAAAGAATGAGTTGTTTGTACAGATTTGGAACCAGTCCCTCTAGAATTTTTCATGTGAAGATTATAATGTATTTTTCTCGCCTATGACCCAAGGAGTACAGATCGAGAGATTTCAAACGTTCTCGGTAATTTAGGTGCTTGACTGAATTTATGTGAACAGTGAAGGTTCTCAGCACATTTTACAAGTCTGCAGTTTCGCTTGTTGTGGACGAAGCAATTAAGAATACAGCGGTATTCCAGCCTGGAGAGAACCAGTGACTTGAAGAGTAGAATTTTTTTTTTTTTTTTTTGACAAAGGGTTTGACAAGGTTAAGGATCCTTAGCTTCATTGACAAGCTATTTACAGGTTAAGGATTCCTAACTTTATTGACAAGCAAAGAGCTTTTACCTACATCAGCTCATTTGAAAGCATTTTTATTGTTATGAGACATACAATCAGGGAACAGGATGAAGTTGGAGCCATCTGTGGGCGAGCATTTTCATTTGATCAGCTGAATTTATCTCGTTGACATCATTACGCTGTACAAATGTGTTCCATACTCGAGTCATCCTGGGTATGTATGATCTCAGATGGAGTGATGTTCTGGAGAAGGTACAGCCAGAGTGAAGTTGCTGCTTTCTGCCCGTCTTGTGGCATAAAAGCTTGTTTCACGCTGTCCTCGAAGTGGATCCAAGTGTGGTACTTTGACAATATTGGCCTTGTACATAACAGTAAGGCCACCCACATCCCTCCTGTGTTGAAGGCAGAGCCTTCAACACAGGAGGGATGTGGGTGGCCTCGTACAGAATCTTGCAACCCCTACTGTCAAACAGATGCTACATATGGCGAAGTGCTGTAAGCTTCCTGGATGCCTTGTTTGCAAGATTTACAACGTGGTTCTTCATGGTCAGTTTGGAGTCAAATTTCACCCCAAGGATATCAACTTCTTCTCCAGGTGCCAAGTCCTCCCATTCATCCTTACTACTGCACCGGCATTACCATCATGGTGCCTAGAGATCATCATCATTTGTGTTTTCTCGGGTGCAAATGTTACTTGCTATCTATTTCCCCAAGCTGATATAGCTCTTAGCTGGTGTTTGATGTAGCTTAGAGCAGCTGGCATTTCTTCTCTTGGATAAGTGAATGTCAGTGTACAGTCGTCTGCATATGCATGTGATTCTGGGATGAGATGAAGAAGGTCGTTGAAGTAGACATTCCATAACAATGGTCCCAGCATGCTTCCTTGTGGAACACTTGCTCCAGTAGGATGTCTTGCTGATTCCATTCCATTGAGAACTACCCTTAGAGATCTACCATGAAGGTAATCACTGAGGAAACATAGCGTTGAGCCTGCAGTTCCCAGAGCTTGCAGTTTTGCTAAGAGGCCCTGGTGCCACACCCGGTCGAAAGTGCCAGCAATGTCCAGTGCTACCACACAGCTGACTTTGGATTCATCCAGTGACTGGTGCCACTTAGTGGAGAGGTTTAACAACAGATCAGCAGCAGAGTAACCTTTCCTGAAGCCATATTGACGGTCACAAAGTAGTGAGTGGTAGTCAAAAAACTGTTATTTGTGTTGAGATTATTGTCTCAAGGATCTTACCAGTGATTGACAGGAGTGACACTGGTCTGTAGTTGCTGATTTCTGCTCTGCTCTTCTTTTTGTGAACAGGGACTACATTTGCCTCTTTCCACAGAGAGGGCCATTTACACTGTACTAGGCAGTGCTGAAAGATGCGAGTTAGAGGTGCTGCTAGCTGGTCTGCACATCTTCTCAGCAATCTTGGGCTCAACTTGTCTGGGCCCACAGCCTTTTATTGGTCAAGCGATTTAAGAAGGAAATGCACCTCCTCCTGCCTTATTGTTACCACTGACAGTTTTGACACAGTTCTTGCAGCTAGCCAATAGGGTCCCTTGCTGGATCAGGAACTTGCATTTTGGTAGCAAAGTATTAGGCAAAGAGGTCCCCTTTCTCTTCACTACTAGTAGAGGTGGTCCCATCCTGTCGATTTAGAGGTGGAATGAGTTCAGCAGGCATATTACCTTGTCTGTCCTTGACCACCCCTCAAGGAAGGTTCCTTGATGTTGGTGAGGGGCTATTGATTTAGGGAATTAGATCTGTGCTCCAGTTCCCCGAATTAAGCCTGAATGCCTTCCACATCCCCCCCAGGCGTTGTATAATCCTCCGGGTTTAGCGCTTCCCCTTTGATTATAATAATAATAATAATGTCCTTGACCAGGGACCACCAGGTTTTGGAGCCTACCCTACCTGATGCTAGCTTTCTTTTTTGTGTCCATCTCCCATTTAGCTATGGCCCACTTTTGAACGTCGCCCATATACCTACAGGCTTTCCTGTGCAAGTTCCTGTTATAGGTGGTAGGATGTCTCTTATACCTCCGCCATGCCTTGCACTTAGCAGTAGAGCCTCTCTAGAACGAAAGCCAAACCAAGGCTGATCTGTAGGCTTCTTGTTGTAGATAAAGGATTGGTTTGGCATCTCTTGTTTTAAAAGTTCTAATTATCCAGCCTATCATTTTCCTTGTGATTGTGATAGTGGCACTGTTGTAATCCTTGAAGGAGAGACTTTTCCCATAATCACTCCAAAGTCTCTCACATCAGTCTTACACTCTACTGAGTGATTTGAGTTTGCTTTATACTCTGCTCCAGTCTTTTTTTCAATCATTCCACAAAAGAGGAACTAAAACTTGTCCTCATTGAATATCATATTGTCCTGTGTGTCTCACTGGAAGGCTTTGTTTATATCAAATTGAAGATTTGCTGTCCACAATGGTAGCAACTCTTATTCCGATATAAGAACATAAGAATGGAGGAACACAGCAGAAGGCCTACTGGCCCATCTGCAAAGGATGGTACAGTGCTATGTTTATGTCTGCATTCTTATGCACATTTCAGACACAGGCAAGACCTGCAGTCAGGATATCTAGAGTTAGCTTCAGAAATGGAAGATATGAATCATGGAAGAAAAAAAAGGAGAAAAAGAGCAAAAAAAAAAAAAAAAAAAAAAAAAAAAAAGAATAACGGAGACTACCTAGTGACAAATACAAAGAAGCAATTGTCCTGTCACTAGCCCTGGCACTCTACACCACATATGTCTTTCAGTGACAATCTCTTGCCCTACCCAGGGCACAGCCTGCTCAAAATGCCAAGAGCTGCACACCATCAATCATCGTCCCTAAAACTGAATGTGATCTAAAATAGTAAGTACTTCAACAACCAGACAGCCATCGGATGAACCATTTAATATTCTAGCTAAAACTTCACCTAACGAACCGATCCCCTTGGGATAGTGAAGATCACCTCAACGCTGAAGATGGCAGGAGTACAAGAAGAGTAACAGATGGTGATTCCTCGTATAATCCCTAGGAGCATATTTTAATGATTTAAGAAAATCTGCTATTTAAGTCATATTAGAAATGGGGAGAATGCTGACTTCTTAATCAGGTTAAACCACTCAAATTCTACCACCAGGTTAAGAAAATCCAGCAACAGCTAGGGTTTTACAAAGGGACAATCCAGCACCACCCCATTACTAGGTCTAGAAAAGGACCTGCTCGATATGGGCCAGTAAGCCTGTTGCAGTGCTCCTCCTTTTTCCATGTTCTTATACACATCTGCAGTTCCTTGTTGATAAAGAATTAGTTCGAAATAAGTCACGTATATTGTAACAGCATTTATTGAGCAGTTGTTTGCTAAGAGCATCAATTGGATTGAAATTAGTGTGAAATATGTCATATATAGTGAGATGTTTCACTCAGGGGAGCGATTAGATTGAAGTAACTCTCCAAAGTAAAATGTCTCCTCATCCTGGTACAAAATAAGCCTTATTTCAAATCTGTCAGCAACTTGATTTTTCTCTAACTATTAAGTTATTGCAATGTTTTTGATCTAGAAAAGGCTAGCAATACCTATTATCAGATCCCCATTCCTTATTCCTATGGGACAGGCATATCCTAAACTAAAGATCTCGTTTCACTTGGTGAAGGTCCTGGTTCGATTCCCGGTGAGGGGTAGAAACATTGGGCATGTTTCCTTACATCGGTTGTCTATGTTCACCCATTAGTAAAATGGGTACCTGGGTGTTAGTCGACTGGTGTGGGTCGCATCCTGGGACAAAACTGACCTAATTTGCGGGAAATGCTATGCATAACAAGCAGCTTTCTATATAGTACTATGTCACTGATGTTAGCTAGGCCTGTATACCTTGTACATGTACTTGTAGAAATAAAGATATTATTATTATATAATTATTACTATTATTATTAAAAGAGGACTGTAATTTTTCTAGTAAGTTACAGCTTTTCCAGTAACTAAGCACAAGCTGAAGCAAATCACAAAGGTGTGGTCTTAGCACTGCCTCATTGCTGATAGTTGTTAATGGAATTCATTTAGTTATCCCTATAGTTACAGTGTATGATTTTCAATTGTCTGTTTTGGATAGTACAGTCGTATACCTCTCTTCAATACCCTGTTGAACACTCTTTGAACTGGGCCACCATATACTATTTCAGCTTTTCTTGAGCTAGAACGTTCTTTATAACTTCTACACCCCATTATATACAGCTCTGCAAAAAGGGGGTCCAAGATGATGAAACCATGAGTTACAGTTTACCATGATCTTCTGTGGGAGAACTGGGTCTCGCAGTGCTGGAAAAGTGGGTGTCATAATGGATGGATTAGGGTGTTCTTTATGACCCCCTGGTGGAGAAGTGCATGTCATAATGGATGGATTAGGGTGTTCTTTATGACCCCCTGGTGGAGAAGTGCGTGTCATAATGGATGGATTAGGGTGTTCTTTATGACCCCCTGGTGGAGAAGTGCGTGTCATAATGGATGGATTAGGGTGTTCTTTATGACCCCCTGGTGGAGAAGTGTGTGTCATAATGGATGGATTAGGGTGTTCTTTATGACCCCCTGGTGGAGAAGTGTGTGTCATAATGCACGGGTTAGGGTGTTCTTTAAGACCATCTACCGAAGAACTGGGAGATAATGCATAAAAGAATAAATAATGAAACACGGATTTAAATTTAGTTTTATTACAAATTATATATAAATTCTTTGGCAATATACTGTACAAATACAAACGGTACTCTTATTTGAAAATAAATATTTGTGTATATTTACAAGGAGCATATTTCCAATGACTAATGCGACGGAAGACCATTCATACAAGTGATGTTCATATACACACAAACACACTGTTCTCTTCCATAAACTAGTATGTGTCTTAATATATATGAAAGCAAAGCTTAAAAGTATGTATGTGTGTTCACATGTGTCTGTGTCTCATCATGTAACCTGCTTCCATAACCCAGCTTCGTCTGTTTCCCCAAGAAACAGTTGCATTGCATAGAGTTTAGTGAAAGACGACAAACATAGATTCTGCATTTACAAACTCTACAGCAAGTTTCCTGACGATCCATTCCTTGCTAGACTTCAAAAGTTACATTACGTCGATGGGATCAATGCTATTACTATGTTACATTATGTAGTATTCATTCTTAAATATGCAAGACAAGCCATGGGGGTGGAACTTATCTTGCATAGTTAAGATAGCCTGTCTGTGATTGTTTGCATTCTTAAAGATATGTATACTTATTAGCAAGACTTAAATAGAGTAAATTTTGCAAACACACATCATTTGCACTATGAACTTTAATGGGACAATCTTATCAAGATAAGAAAATTAATTATTCGATACACAGAATGTAACAATTCTACTAACAGAATAAATTAATTCTACAGGGTGCAACAGTTCTACACACAATATAACAATTCTATGTGCTGACTGCAGCAATCAATTTTGCAAAATTAGACCTGAGAATTATCTAGCTCGCTATAATTCTTTTTCCAAATGAAATCACAATTACTGAAAAACCACAAGAGACAATGCAAATTAAAATCTGACTTTAATAGGAAATTAGTGAAGGCAGCAGCCCACACAGGTCATTCAAATGACAATAGAGATTAAGAAAGACAAAACGCATGTACAAAATGGTAATTAAGCTGTAATTATATTTTTAATAAGCTGATACTAATTAAAAATATAATCTACAGCCTTAAACTTTCGTTACCGCCTAAAAATTTAAGAAAATGACGCACATAATGAAGAAATCTCAAGGGATTCTTTATTAACTTAATTAAAAGATGTGTTAATATTGCAGCATTGTCATCTAATTAGGACAGAAGCAACACTTCAGAACATTATTCTCTGAAGTTGTCTTGAAGACTAATACTAATATCCTTATCAAATACATATATTAATGCATGTGTTTGGATATATATATATACAGTGGACCCCCGGTTAACGAACTTTTTTCCATTCTAGTAGTATGTTCAGGTGCCAGTACTGACCGAATTTTTTCCCATAAGGAATATTGTGAAGTAGATTAGTCCATTTCAGACCCCCAAACATACACGTACAAACGCGCTTACATAAATACACTTACATAATTGGTCGCATTTGGAGGTGATCGTTAAGCGGGGGTCCACTGTACATGTATATATATATATATATATATATATATATATATATATATATATATATATATATATATATATATATATATATATATATATATATATATATATATATATATATATATATATTTATATATATATATATATATATATTTTTATATATATATATATATATATACAGTGGACCCCCGCTTAACGATCACCTCCAAATGCGACCAATTATGTAAGTGTATTTATGTAAGTGCGTTTGTACGTGTATGTTTGGGGGTCTGAAATGGACTAATCTACTTCACAATATTCCTTATGGGAAAAAATTCGGTCAGTACTGGCACCTGAACATACTACTGGAATGAAAAAAGTTCGTTAACCGGGGGTCCACTGTATATATATATATATATATATATATATATATATACGTATGTATGAATATATATAAAAGGCACACTCATGTATACAATAGAATAACATTTCAAAATAGATAATAAATATCTTCAGAAAGTGAACAGTAGCCGAGAATGCAACATGGTTTCCTTCACTGCTTGCCCACACTGACACAAAAGAAGAGGAAGTTGGCAACCCTCAGCGGGGACTCCGTTCTGCCTGGAGTAACTGATACTCATGGCTGAAGTCCTCAAATTTGCTGAGTTTGTAATCTTTCCTGTTATCATAAGCACCTCTCTTTTTTCTACCACTACGATGTATAGAGGTATCAGCCTGAGTGAAAAAATTCGGACCCAGGATTAAAGTCTTCCGTTCATTCCTAGACAAGTTAGGATCCCACCAGGGCAATTATCACGATTCTCTTTCAGATGAGCACCCACCTTAAGCAAGGATCCTCTTTTTTTATGACGTTGTTGGCTTCAATGTGCATTACATCCCAGCCACTGAAGTTGGGACAAGACCATATAGAAAATATTTGTCAGATTGCCTCCTGCTGCAAATGATTTTATATTCAGCATGAGTTAGCACACCAAAGCTGCTGCAGTACAAAAGATCTGTCGATTACAATATGTTCATTGCCGAAATAGGAACTGTTAGGAAGTCTTCATAATGATGTGTGCTCACAGCTTTGAGACATGCAGTATACCTATTGGCCACTGCAGCAGCTACCATGTTTTTATACTGTTTTCCTGCAGTGGGTCTATCCCAGCTGTACTGTTAGTAGGCCAGTATTGCAGCTGGTTTTGACACTAGTGCAGTTGAGGTTTGTATCTCTGCAATAGCACCCATCTGTGAGAAAGAATTTGCTTTATCAGTTCCTCTGAAGGCATGTAGAAGGTTTAAGAAGGCTACACATATTCCTAGCCCACCAAATCTGACTGGGAGGGAGGCTTGCATCTACTGTCTGTCTTTAAGGGTAAAATTAAGGACATTTTCAACCATGAACTTTAGAAGGGTGTTATATTCTTTGAGTTTGGAGCTGTTGATGGCTGGGGAGCATCATAAGTAGGACGTGAGCTTTGGGAGGAACAGGCGTATGGTGAATAGGTAGAAGGTATGTGCAACAATCTCTTATCCAGCTTTCCATTATCATGAGATCAAAGATTTCTTTTTCCAGAATCAGGTGGCTGGTGTTGGAAGTGAGAGAAGCGTCATTGACAGTACTGTCACCTTGATCATTAGCTTATGCTCATGGCAAGGCAACTTTGATTTTATCAATAATCTGCCAGTTGGGGTAACACTCACGTCTTGTTTATTTATCATGAACTATAAATGTACCAAGTAAATTGATTCACAAATGTATATGAATAGGTACTGTATATACATTACATTCAAGTTCCTTTATTTTTTTTAACTTTATTATGCAAAAGAAGATAAGCAGAACGTATATAAACTATTGTGTGTCGTTGTCATGGACAGGTGCATTACCTGTGTACTCAGAATATGAAAGTCATCTATTTATCACAAAATGAAAGTTTAACAACGAAATTGATGCATGGTATATACAGTATACACATGGTAGTGTATTCGCATTATACTTAGTTTCCTCTTATTATAACCCTGATTATGCAAATGGGAGGAATCAAAAAGTCCCTTTCACTTTGAATATAAACATTATCACCAGTATCTTAACATCATAACGCTGATAATGCAAAGGATATGAGAATACTGTATGTATTGACTAGATAGTAGGAAACCATCAATTTAGCCACATTTGTTAGTTTTCCTGTGACTCTTGTAGTAATAACCACTCGATATGTAAACTATATATTGTGACTGTCGTGTAAACTTTAAACATACGCATTTATAATGGTAATACCTTCACTCTCTCTTTTACTTACTGTACTTTTCACTCTATTATCAGTCACTAACGTATTCAACATTTGTACAATACCCCTAGGAAGAGTGAATGACTGTTAAAGGCACAGCAATGAGTAGTTACAGTGAAATTATCTGTTATTAGCCTTCTTGTGCCGGCTTATAGCTATTTTTCCTTATATTTACACCGTCATAACAGAACATCACAGCATCATGAACGAGAAACTACAGCAATTCTTCTACCATCATACTGCAAAAATGTCCTAGAAGATCGCATTGTAATTGATGAACTGCTGAATATCAGAGTATTACTGACTCATGAAATCGTAATGATACGATTGCAAACAAACCATACCACGGGCGGGGTTTTGAGACTCTCAGATCGTGGGTTCTATCCCCACCCGTGGTATGGTTTGTTTGCAATCGTGTCATTACAATTTCGTGAGTCATGTTAACGGCTTTGAGAGGACTTGAGCTAGAGTTCATCACGGCCACGCTAGCTGGAAATTCGTCTGTAAAAACTTGCATTTGTGGTCACAGTGGTGCCTATGCTAACCTTCCTATGGTGTAGAAATATACCTAGTTGGGCGAATCTTATTGTGGCTAACTGGTCCAGTGGCTAACACGACGGTCTGGAATTTTGAGACTCTCAGATCGCGGCTTCTATCCCCACCCGTGGTATGGTTTGGATCAGAGTATTATTTAATCGTACCTACAGAGAGAGTAAGAGGTAGATGGTTAGTAAGAGAATAGTGAAAGTTTATAAATTAAAGGTGGAGGCAGTAAGGGTAAGCAGTCAGCAACTGCTAGGAGAAAGAGGGATAGCAAGGGGGTAATGAGTAGTGTTAGAGTGTGGGTGGAGCAAAAAGGTGGGCCACAGGAAATGTGTCTGAGGACAATGTGTGGTGTGAATAATATTATCCAGGAGTCTGAGGAGGGGTTACTGAGGTGGACATTTAGAGAGGATGGAGCAAAAGAGAGAAGAGAGGAGATGTGGAGGGCATACTAGGAAAGGTTGGAGGGAGGGAAAAAAAGGAGGGTGTTTTGTATTGGAAGGGGTTTTGACATCCAACAGGCTTGTGTATGTAAAAAACCATCCTTCCTCTGCAAGCAAGCCTATCATAAATGCTGGAAGCAGTGGGTTAGTAACCCCTTTCTATTGTATAAATTACTAAAAATGATAATAAGAAAAACTTTAAGTTGGAATGTTTTTATATACATAATAGGATTTAGTGCAGATGTTAAGAAAGAGATGATTATCAGTTTGTCAGTGTTATAAATGAAAAGAAGCTGGATGTCCTGGCTCTAAGCAAAACAAAGTCGAAGGGGGTAGGAGAGTTTCAGGGGGAAGAAGCAAATGGGAGTAAGTCAGGAATATCTGAGAGAGTAAGAGCTAAGGAGTAGAAACAATGTTGAAAGCTCAGTTTTGGAAGGAGAATTCGGAACATAAATGAATAATTTCAAAGATTATGTGGATTAATTATTATTATAATCAAAAGAAGCGCTAAGCCACAAGGGCTATACAGCATATGTGGATTAAAATAAGGGTCAGATGCAAAAATTGGGTTATACTAAGTTTTTATGCACCTGGAAAAGACAGGAGTGTAGAAGTGAGAGTGAGAGAGAGAGAGAGAATTCAGATGTTCAGATAGTGGTTAGGGCAGAGGCGTCGTAATGGGGGGGGGGGTACCTTGGGTAACACCATTTAGGGGGTGACACCATAGAGCCTCTAAAGGTGACACTAATGCACAAAACAGTGCTGCACCAACATAAGAGAAGAATCCTTCATTTCTATATAGCCTATATAGGCCTATATAGGGAAAATCATTGATTTTGATGATGTGAGAGATGATTTTGCAGGATTGAAGGCAAGGAAATGTAAGATCAGATTCACTGAGATCTTACCTGTACTCAAAGTCAAATCGGAACTAGTGTTTCTCTGGTACTGAAATGTTTTTCTTTATTTTTCATTTTTTTTTTTTTTGGGGGGGGGGGCTTTGTTGAAGATAAATAAATGTAGGATCTGTTGCCTGTACTCAAAGTGGTATTTGAGTTTATGTTTCCTCAATATTACTACGATTATTTATTTTATCATTAATTATGTTGAGAATTATTCTCCTGTTCGGTTTATGGCCCTTAAACGTTCTCAGTGCTAAACATTTGTCACCGGTCATGCAGTAGTGACATAACTGGAGTTTACCCCCCCATACCCCCACCCGTGAATTTCATGTGGGTGACACCAAAGATGCTGCCCCGGGTGACACCAACCCTAGCGACGCCTCTGGTTTGGGGAGCATTGAACCAAATGATTAACTAATTGTGGTGGGGGACCTAACTGCTAAAGTGGAAGAAACTATTGTAAAGGAAGCCTTCGACTGAACTGTGTACAGAAAGAGGTTGCAATAGATAATACATATTTTAAGAAAAGGAGGATAAATAAGTGTATGAGATATGATACAGAGCATAATGACAATAGTTTGTTGGATTATGTATTGATATACTAGAGGATAAAAGGTTGATGGGTAGACTTCTGGATGTGCAGGTTTATAGAGGGGCAACAGATATATTAGATCATTATTTAGTTGTGGCCACAGTCATGGTAAGAGCTAGACGGCACACAAGGAAAATGACAACAGCGAGTAAGAGAAAAGTGAAAGTTTATAAACTAGAGGAGGAGGTAGCTAAGATAAGATACAAGAAACTATTAGGATAAAAATGGGTTAGTGAGAATAGGTAATGAGAAGGTTGAAGATGTACTGGATAGATTTAAGAATGCAGCGATGGATTGTTCACACAATTTTTTGGATATAGAAGTGTAGGTGCAGGAGGGAAGAGGAGCAGTTGGTGGAATGATGAGGTAAATGGAGTAGTAAGTGAGAAAAATAAGCATATGAGAGACTTTTACAAAGCAGAAGGATATAAGGAGGGGGGAGTATATGGATAGTAAAAGGGAGGTTAAGAGAGCAGTAAGGGAATGTAAAAGGAAAGCAAATAAGACAGTTGCTGAGGTTCTTTCAACAAATTTTGCTGAGAATAAAAAGTTCTTAAGTGAGAATAATAGGCTGAGAAAGCCTAGGAAATGAGTAGATTTGATAGTTAAAAACAGAAGAGGGGAGTTAGTAGATGGAGAGTTGGAGGTATTGGGAAGATGGTGGAAATATTTTGAGGAACTGTTAAATGTTGATGAAGAAAGGGAAGCAGTGATTTCATGCATTGGCCAGGGAGGTATAACATTCTTCAGGAGCAAGGAAGAGCCAGAAGTGAGAGTTGTGGAAATATGTTAGGCAGTGAGTAAAGTGAAAGGGAGTAAAGCGGCTTGGAGTGATGGGATCATGATAGAAAAGTAGGTGGGGATATAGTTTAGGAATGGCTGGTACTTTTATTCAATAAAGGTATGAAAGATATAGTTTAGGAATGGCTGGTACTTTTATTCAATAAAGGTATGAAAGAACAAAAGGTACCTAGGAAAAGGCAAAGAGATTGCATAATTCCTTTGTATAAAATGAAGGGAGACAAAAGAGAGTGTAGAAATTATAGGGGGATAAGCTTGTTGAGCTATTATTAAAATAATTAAGAGTAAGATGGGAAGCAGGCTCACAGGTGAACAGGAAATGTAAGGGGTATGTAGACAGTAATGTTAAATGATCAGTTATGGAAGGAGAAAAGAGAATATGAATGTGTAAATTCAAGAATTATGTGGATTAAAGTAAAGGTTGGATGCGAGAAGTGGGTCATAATAAGCGTGTATGCACCTGGAGAAGAGAGGAATGCAGAGGAGAGAGAGAGATTTTGGGAGATGTTAAGTGAATGTATAGGAGCCTTTGAACCAAGTGAGAGAGTAATTGTGGTAGGGGACTTGAATGCTAAAGTAGGAGAAACTTTTAGAGAGGGTGTGGTAGGTAAGTTTGGGGTGCCAGGTGTAAATGATAATGGGAGCCCTTTGATTGAACTTTGTATAGAAAGGGGTTTAGTTATAGGTAATACATATTTTAAGAAAAAGAGGATAAATAAGTATACACGATATGATGTAGGGCGAAATGACAGTAGTTTGTTGGATTATGTATTGGTAGATAAAAGACTGTTGAGTAGACTTCAGGATGTACATGTTTATAGAGGGGCCACAGATATATCAGATCACTTTCTAGTTGTAGCTACACTGAGAGTAAAAGGTAGATGGGATACAAGGAGAATAGAAGCATCAGGGAAGAGAGAGGTGAAGGTTTATAAACTAAAAGAGGAGGCAGTTAGGGTAAGATATAAACAGCTATTGGAGGATAGATGGGCTAATGAGAGCATAGGCAATGGGGTCGAAGAGGTATGGGGTAGGTTTAAAAATGTAGTGTTAGAGTGTTCAGCAGAAGTTTGTGGTTACAGGAAAGTGGGTGCAGGAGGGAAGAGGAGCGATTGGTGGAATGATGATGTAAAGAGAGTAGTAAGGGAGAAAAAGTTAGCATATGAGAAGTTTTTACAAAGTAGAAGTGATGCAAGGAGGGAAGAGTATATGGAGAAAAAGAGAGAAGTTAAGAGAGTGGTGAAGCAATGTAAAAAGAGAGCAAATGAGAGAGTGGGTGAGATGTTATCAACAAATTTTGTTGAAAATAAGAAAAAGTTTTGGAGTGAGATTAACAAGTTAAGAAAGCCTAGAGAACAAATGGATTTGTCAGTTAAAAATAGGAGAGGAGAGTTATTAAATGGAGAGGTAGAGGTATTGGGAAGATGGAAGGAATATTTTGAGGAATTGTTAAATGTTGATGAAGATAGGGAAGCTGTGATTTCGTGTATAGGGCAAGGAGGAATAACATCTTGTAGGAGTGAGGAAGAGCCAGTTGTGAGTGTGGGGGAAGTTCGTGAGGCAGTAGGTAAAATGAAAGGGGGTAAGGCAGCCGGGATTGATGGGATAAAGATAGAAATGTTAAAAGCAGGTGGGGATATAGTTTTGGAGTGGTTGGTGCAATTATTTAATAAATGTATGGAAGAGGGTAAGGTACCTAGGGATTGGCAGAGAGCATGCATAGTTCCTTTGTATAAAGGCAAAGGGGATAAAAGAGAGTGCAAAAATTATAGGGGGATAAGTCTGTTGAGTGTACCTGGTAAAGTGTATGGTAGAGTTATAATTGAAAGAATTAAGAGTAAGACGGAGAATAGGATAGCAGATGAACAAGGAGGCTTTAGGAAAGGTAGGGGGTGTGTGGACCAGGTGTTTACAGTGAAACATATAAGTGAACAGTATTTAGATAAGGCTAAAGAGGTCTTTGTGGCATTTATGGATTTGGAAAAGGCGTATGACAGGGTGGATAGGGGGGCAATGTGGCAGATGTTGCAAGTGTATGGTGTAGGAGGTAGGTTACTGAAAGCAGTGAAGAGTTTTTACGAGGATAGTGAGGCTCAAGTTAGAGTATGTAGGAAAGAGGGAAATTTTTTCCCAGTAAAAGTAGGCCTTAGACAAGGATGTGTGATGTCACCGTGGTTGTTTAATATATTTATAGATGGGGTTGTAAGAGAAGTAAATGCGAGGGTCTTGGCAAGAGGCGTGGAGTTAAAAGATAAAGAATCACACACAAAGTGGGAGTTGTCACAGCTGCTCTTTGCCGATGACACTGTGCTCTTGGGAGATTCTGAAGAGAAGTTGCAGAGATTGGTGGATGAATTTGGTAGGGTGTGCAAAAGAAGAAAATTAAAGGTGAATACAGGAAAGAGTAAGGTTATGAGGATAACAAAAAGATTAGGTGATGAAAGATTGAATATCAGATTGGAGGGAGAGAGTATGGAGGAGGTGAACGTATTCAGATATTTGGGAGTGGACGTGTCAGCGGATGGGTCTATGAAAGATGAGGTGAATCATAGAATTGATGAGGGAAAAAGAGTGAGTGGTGCACTTAGGAGTCTGTGGAGACAAAGAACTTTGTCCTTGGAGGCAAAGAGGGGAATGTATGAGAGTATAGTTTTACCAACGCTCTTATATGGGTGTGAAGCGTGGGTGATGAATGTTGCAGCGAGGAGAAGGCTGGAGGCAGTGGAGATGTCATGTCTGAGGGCAATGTGTGGTGTGAATATAATGCAGAGAATTCGTAGTTTGGAAGTTAGGAGGAGGTGCGGGATTACCAAAACTGTTGTCCAGAGGGCTGAGGAAGGGTTGTTGAGGTGGTTCGGACATGTAGAGAGAATGGAGCGAAACAGAATGACTTCAAGAGTGTATCAGTCTGTAGTGGAAGGAAGGCGGGGTAGGGGTCGGCCTAGGAAGGGTTGGAGGGAGGGGGTAAAGGAGGTTTTGTGTGCGAGGGGCTTGGACTTCCAGCAGGCATGCGTGAGCGTGTTTGATAGGAGTGAATGGAGACAAATGGTTTTTAATACTTGACGTGCTGTTGGAGTGTGAGCAAAGTAACATTTATGAAGGGATTCAGGGAAACCGGCAGGCCGGACTTGAGTCCTGGAGATGGGAAGTACAGTGCCTGCACTCTGAAGGAGGGGTGTTAATGTTGCAGTTTAAAAACTGTAGTGTAAAGCACCCTTCTGGCAAGACAGTGATGGAGTGAATGATGGTGAAAGTTTTTCTTTTTCGGGCCACCCTGCCTTGGTGGGAATCGGCCGGTGTGATAATAAAAAAAATAAAAAAAATGTAGACAAAGCATTTATAGACAAGAGCAGGGAGGTTTTTGTTGTATTTATGGATTTGGAAAACTCATATGATAGGGTGGATAGGGAAACAATGTGGCAGATGCTTCAAGTGTATGGAATAGGAGGCAAGTTACTGAAAACAGTTAAAAGTTTTTATGAGGATGGTGAGGCTCAGGTTAGATAATGTAGGAGACAAGGAGAGTATTTCCCAGCAAAAGTAGGCCTTAGACAGGGATGCTTGATGTCACCATGGGTGTTCAATATATTTATAGATGGGACTGTAAGAGAAGTGGATGTGTGGGATTGGGATAAGGAATCTAATACAAAGTTAAATTGTCACAGATGCTTTTTGCTGATGACACTGCCCTTTTGGAGATTCTGAAGAGAAGTTGAAGAGATTTGTGGAGTTTGGAAGCATATGTAAAAGAAGGAAATTAAAAGTGAACATAGGAAAGAGCAAGGTGATGAGAGACGAGGTGACTCATAGAATCGATGAGGGTAAAAAGGAGAATGGTGCACCAAGGAATCTGGGGAGACAAAGAACGTTATCCATAGAAGCAAAAAGAAAAATGTATGAAAGTATGGTGGTACCAATGCTGGTATATGGGTGTGAAGCATGGGTGCTAAATGTTACAACAAGGAGAAGACTGGAGGCAGCAGAGATGTCATGTCTGAAGGCAATGCGTGATGTGAATATTATGCAGAGAATCTGTAGCTTGGAGATTAGAAGGCAGTGCAATGTTTCTAAAAGTATTATCCTGAGGGTGTATAAATCTCTAGCTGAAAAAAGGTGGGGTAAAGGTCATCCTAGGAAATTTTGGAGGGAGAGTTAAATGAGGTTTTGGATATAAGGGGCTTAGACTTCCAGGAACCATGTGTGAGCGTGTTAGATAGAAGTGAAAGGAGGCAAATATTTTTATGTGCTGTTGGAGTGTGAGCAAAATAACATTTATGAAGGGATTCGCCTCAGTGGGAAGCACCTTATGTGTTTATATATATATATATATATATATATATATATATATATATATATATATATATTATATATATATATATATTATATATATATATTATATATATATATTATATATATATATATATTATATATATATTTTTATTTTTTTTTTTTTTTTATTATCACACCGGCCGATTCCCACCAAGGCAGGGTGGCCCGAAAAAGAAAAACTTTCACCATCATTCACTCCATCACTGTCTTGCCAGAAGGGTGCTTTACACTACAGTTTTTAAACTGCAACATTAACACCCCTCCTTCAGAGTGCAGGCACTGTACTTCCCATCTCCAGGACTCAAGTCCGGCCTGCCGGTTTCCCTGAATCCCTTCATAAATGTTACTTTGCTCACACTCCAACAGCACGTCAAGTATTAAAAACCATTTGTCTCCATTCACTCCTATCAAACACGCTCACGCATGCCTGCTGGAAGTCCAAGCCCCTCGCACACAAAACCTCCTTTACCCCCTCCCTCCAACCCTTCCTAGGCCGACCCCTACCCCGCCTTCCTTCCACTACAGACTGATACACTCTTGAAGTCATTCTGTTTCGCTCCATTCTCTCTACATGTCCGAACCACCTCAACAACCCTTCCTCAGCCCTCTGGACAACAGTTTTGGTAATCCCACACCTCCTCCTAACTTCCAAACTACGAATTCTCTGCATTATATTCACACCACACATTGCCCTCAGACATGACATCTCCACTGCCTCCAGCCTTCTCCTCGCTGCAACATTCATCACCCACGCTTCACACCCATATAAGAGCGTTGGTAAAACTATACTCTCATACATTCCCCTCTTTGCCTCCAAGGACAAAGTTCTTTGTCTCCACAGACTCCTAAGTGCACCACTCACTCTTTTTCCCTCATCAATTCTATGATTCACCTCATCTTTCATAGACCCATCCGCTGACACGTCCACTCCCAAATATCTGAATACGTTCACCTCCTCCATACTCTCTCCCTCCAATCTGATATTCAATCTTTCATCACCTAATCTTTTTGTTATCCTCATAACCTTACTCTTTCCTGTATTCACCTTTAATTTTCTTCTTTTGCACACCCTACCAAATTCATCCACCAATCTCTGCAACTTCTCTTCAGAATCTCCCAAGAGCACAGTGTCATCAGCAAAGAGCAGCTGTGACAACTCCCACTTTGTGTGTGATTCTTTATCTTTTAACTCCACGCCTCTTGCCAAGACCCTCGCATTTACTTCTCTTACAACCCCATCTATAAATATATTAAACAACCACGGTGACATCACACATCCTTGTCTAAGGCCTACTTTTACTGGGAAAAAATTTCCCTCTTTCCTACATACTCTAACTTGAGCCTCACTATCCTCGTAAAAACTCTTCACTGCTTTCAGTAACCTACCTCCTACACCATACACTTGCAACATCTGCCACATTGCCCCCCTATCCACCCTGTCATACGCCTTTTCCAAATCCATAAATGCCACAAAGACCTCTTTAGCCTTATCTAAATACTGTTCACTTATATGTTTCACTGTAAACACCTGGTCCACACACCCCCTACCTTTCCTAAAGCCTCCTTGTTCATCTGCTATCCTATTCTCCGTCTTACTCTTAATTCTTTCAATTATAACTCTACCATACACTTTACCAGGTACACTCAACAGACTTATCCCCCTATAATTTTTGCACTCTCTTTTATCCCCTTTGCCTTTATACAAAGGAACTATGCATGCTCTCTGCCAATCCCTAGGTACCTTACCCTCTTCCATACATTTATTAAATAATTGCACCAACCACTCCAAAACTACATCCCCACCTGCTTTTAACATTTCTATCTTTATCCCATCAATCCCGGCTGCCTTACCCCCTTTCATTTTACCTACTGCCTCACGAACTTCCCCCACACTCACAACTGGCTCTTCCTCACTCCTACAAGATGTTATTCCTCCTTGCCCTATACACGAAATCACAGCTTCCCTATCTTCATCAACATTTAACAATTCCTCAAAATATTCCTTCCATCTTCCCAATACCTCTAACTCTCCATTTAATAACTCTCCTCTCCTATTTTTAACAGACAAATCCATTTGTTCTCTAGGCTTTCTTAACTTGTTAATCTCACTCCAAAACTTTTTCTTATTTTCAACAAAATTTGTTGATAACATCTCACCCACTCTCTCATTTGCTCTCTTTTTACATTGCTTCACCACTCTCTTAACTTCTCTCTTTTTCTCCATATACTCTTCCCTCCTTGCATCACTTCTACTTTGTAAAAATTTCTCATATGCTAACTTTTTCTCCCTTACTACTCTCTTTACATCATCATTCCACCAATCGCTCCTCTTCCCTCCTGCACCCACTTTCCTGTAACCACAAACTTCTGCTGAACACTCTAACACTACATTTTTAAACCTACCCCATACCTCTTCGACCCCATTGCCTATGCTCTCATTAGCCCATCTATCCTCCAATAGCTATTTATATCTTACCCTAACTGCCTCCTCTTTTAGTTTATAAACCTTTACCTCTCTCTTCCCTGATGCTTCTATTCTCCTTGTATCCCATCTACCTTTTACTCTCAGTGTAGCTACAACTAGAAAGTGATCTGATATATCTGTGAAAAAATACCTCCTGGAAAATAAATTGTCACTCAAGTGCCTCCTGGTAATGGACAATGCTCCTGCTCATCCTCAACTTGCAAGAGCAAATTGTGGGGGAGTTGAGCTTCATCAAAGTGAAGTTTTTGCCCCCTAGTACCACTCTTCTCTTCCAGCCCATGGACCAGCAGGTCATTTCAAACATCAAAAGACTACACCAAAGTAGTGTTTCAAAAGTGCTTTGAAGTGACCTCAGACACTGAATTGACCCTAAGAGAGTTCTGGAAAGATCACTTCAGTATCCTCAGCTGCATAAACCTTATAGGTAAGGCTTGGGAGGGAGTGACTTGCAGGACTTTGAACTCTGCCTGGAGAAAATTGTGGCCAGATTGTGTACAAGAGAGGGATTTTGAAGGGTTTAAGGCTAACCCTGAGGAGCCTATGCCAGTTGAGGAATATATTGTGGCATTGGGCAAGTCCATGGGGTTGGAGGTTAGTGGCGAGGATGTGGAAGAGTTGGTGGAGGATGACGATGAAGAGCTAACCACTACAGAGCTGCAAGAGCTTCAGGTGCAACAGCAACAGATCACAGCTCAGGAATTTGCTTCAGAGGAGGAGGAAGAGATATGGAGGAAGTTGCCTTCATCAAAGAATAAGGATATTTTTGCAAAGTGGGTTGAAGTGCAAACCTTTATGGATGAACATTATCCTGACACAACTGTTGCAAGCCATATTGGCAACATTTACAATGACACTTGTGTCCCATTTTAGGGAAATCTTAGAGACGCCAGAAACAGAGCTCTCTGGACAGATATTTTGTGCCACAGGAATGGTAACCCCAGAAAAGGACTTGTTACCTGAAGTCCTTATGGAAGGGGATTCCTCTTCCAAACAATAGTACACCTCCATCCTCTCCCCTCCTCCCGTTTCATCACTCATCAAGTCCACAATAAAGGTAAGTGTTATTTCAGTATTGTTTATTGTGCATGTCTCATTGTTTTCTGTGTAGTAAAATGTATATTTCATGTAAAAAAATTATTTTATTTAATACTTTTGGGTGTCTGGAACGGATTAATTGGATTTCCATTACAGTGGACCCCCGACATACGATGGCATCGGCATACATTAAATCCGGCATACAATACATTTTAACGCAAAAACTTTGCCTTGCCACACGTTAAAAACCCGCCACATGCGATTCGTCCGGGACGCATCCCACATGTGTCTTCAGCTGCCCAGTGCATGCCAGTGTTTACAAACCAGCCAGTGTAGTCGCATCCACGCATACAACTGGTACATTTCATATTATCACAGCGTTTTTAGTGATTGTACCTGCAAAATAAGTCACCATGGGCTCCAAGAAAGCTTCTAGTGGCAACCTTGCGGTAAAAAAAGGTGAAAATTACTATGGAAATGAAGAAAGAGATAATTGCTAAGTACGAAAGTGGAGTGCGTGTCTTGGAGCTGGCCAGGTTCTATACCAAACCCCAATCAACCATCGCTACTATTGTGGCCAACAAAACGGCAATCAAAGCTGTTCTCGCAAAAGGTGCAAGTTTGTTTTCGAAACAGAGATCGCAAGTACTCGAAGATGTTGACTGTTATTGGTGTGGATAAACGAAAAACAGATAGCAGGAGATACCATCTCTTAAGCGATCATATGTAAAAAGGGTGGGAAATACGTACTATCATACCACGGTTGGCTGTTGCTGCACCACCATCAGCTGTTGCTGCACCACAGTCAGCTGTTGCTGCACCAGTCAGCTGTTGCTGAACCACAGTGAGCTGCTGTTGCACCATGGTGAGCTGCTGCTGCACCACAGTCAGCTGCTGCTACACCTCCATCATCTATTGCTGCACCATGGTCAGCTGCTGCTGCTGCACCATGGGTCAGATGTTGCTGCACCACGGTCAGCTGGTCATAGTGGCATTAAAAGTAGATGGGAAGTAACCCCGGAAAAGGACGTGCTACCTAAAGTCCTAATGGAAGGGGATTCCCCTTCTAAACATTAACAACTTGCACACTCTCCCCTCCTCCCATCCCATCAATCATCACCAGATCTTCAATAAAGGTAAGTGTCAGTTTGTGTGTATTAAAATTAATATTTCATGTGATAAAAATATTTTTTTTCATACTTTGTGGTGTCTTGTACGGATTAGTTTGATCTCAATTATTTCTTATGGGGAAAATTAATTCGCCTTACGATAATTTCGGCATACGATGAGCTCCCAGGAACAGATTAATATCGTGTGCCGGGGGTCCACTGTATATATATATATATATATATATATATATATATATATATATATATACATATATATACAGTGAACCCCTGGCATGCAATGGCATCGGCATACATTAAATCCGGCATACAATACATTTTAACACAAATTTTGCCTCGCCACACGTTAAAAACCCGCCACACGCAAATCATCTGGGATGTGTCCCACGTGTGTCCTCAGCTGCCCTCCCATGTGTGTCCTCAACTGCCCCGTGAATGCCAGTGTTTACAAGCCAGCCAGTGCGGTCGCATCCATGCATACAATCACATATTATCACAGCATTTTTAGTGATTGTACCTGCAAAATAAGTCACCATGGGCTCCAAGAAAGCTTCTAGTGCCAACCATGCGGTAAAAAAGGTGAAAATTACTATGGAAATGAAGAGATAATTGCTAAGTATGAAAGTGGAGTGCGTGTCTTGGAGCTGGCCAGGTTGTATACCAAACCCCAATCAACCATCGCTACTATTGTGGCCAACAAAACGGCAATCAAGGAAGCTATTCTTGCAAAAGGTGCAAGTTTGTTTTCGAAACAGAGATTGCAAGTACTCGAAGATGTTGAGAGACTGTTATTGGTGTGGATAAATGAAAAACAGATAGCAGGAGATACCATCTCTTAAGCTATCATATATAAAAAGGGTGGGAAATACGTACTATCGTACCACTGTCAGCTGTTGCTGCACCACCATCAGCTGTTGCTGCACCACAGTCAGCTGCTGCTGCACCACTGTCAGCTGTTGCTGCACCACTGTCAGCTGTTGCTGCACCACAGTCAGCTGTTGCTGCACCACGGTCAGCTGCTCCTGCACCAGTCAGCTGTTGCTGAACCATGGTCAGCTGCTGTTGCACCACAGTCAGCTGCTGCTGCACCACCGTCAGCTGTTGTTGCACCATGGTCAGCTGTTGCTGCACCAGTCAGCTGTTGCTGAACCATGGTGAGCTGCTGTTGCACCACAGTCAGCTGCTGCTGCACCACAGTCAGCTGCTGCTACACCACCATCATCTGTTGCTGCACCACGGTCATCTGCTGCTGCACCAAAGTCAGCTGTTGCTGCACCACGGTCAGCTGGTCATAGTGGCATTAAAAGAAGAAGGGAAGTAACCTCAGAAAAGGACGTGCTACCTAAAGTCCTAATGGAAGGGGATTCCCCTTCTAAATATTAAGAACTTCCACACTCTCCCCTCCTTCCATTCCATCAATCATCACCAGATCTTCAATAAAGGTAAGTGTCAGTTAGTGTGTATTAAAATTAATATTTCATGTGGTAAATTTTTTTTTTTCATACTTTTGTGGTGTCTTGCACGGATTAATTTGATTTTCATTATTTCTTATGGGGAAAATTAATTCGCCTTACGATAATTTCGGCATGCGATGAGCTCTCAGGAACGGATTAATATCATGTGCCGGGGGTCCACTTTATTTCTTATGAGGAAAATTAATTCGGCTAACGGCAAAGTCGGTTAAACGCAAGCTCTCTGGAATGGATTAATGCTGTTACCCGAGGGTCCACTGTATATAGCCGCATTGATATATAATATAATATAATATAATATATATATATATATATATATATATATATATATACAGTGGACCCCCGGTTAACGATATTTTTTAATTCCAGAAGTATGTTCAGGTGCCAGTACTTACCGAATTTGTTCCCATAAGGAATATTGTGAAGTAGATTAGTCCATTTCAGACCCCCAAACATACACGTACAAACGCACTTACATAAATACACTTACATAATTGGCCGCATTGGGAGGTGATCGTTAAGCGGGGGTCCACTGTATATATATATATATATATATATATATATATATATATATATATATATAAAAACATGAAAAATTACCACAGTGAATATAGGAAATAAAACTCCTCTGAAGATGTGTGTGCTTACACACACATCTTCAGAGAAGATATGTGAAAGCAAATGAAACTGCTCAGGATTTATTTCCTATTTCCACTGTGATTTTCTTATCATATTTCCAATCATGTGTTTTATTGCTATTTCTTCCATATACATGTATATGTATATATTAGTGAATCCACAGAACAAGATGGTTTTAAGCAAATACATTACTGCAACTGACCGGGGCTTGAACCAGTGACATTTACGCAGCCTCCCTGAACACTTGGTAAACTTATCTACTCCTTTGCTGACATCAGGTATATATACTGTCTTGCTAGAGAAGCGTCAGTACTACAGTTCAAAGCTCCAAATGTCCCTGCTCATCCTTCGAAGTGCAGGCATTGTTCTTCCCACCTCCAGGACTCAGATCTTGCTAACTGATTTCCCTGAATTCCTTCATAAATGTTGCCCGCTCGCTCTCCAACAGCACATCTAGTCATAAAAACCAATTGCCTCCATTCACTACTAACATTATTACAAACTCTTCCTGAATGTATATACGTGTGTGTGTGTGTGTGTGTGTACTCACCTATTTGTACTCACCTATTTGTGGTTGCAGGGGTCGAGTCATAGCTCCTGGCCCCGCCTCTTCACTGATTGCTACTAGGTCCTCTCTCTCCCTGCTCCATGAGCTTTATCATACCTCGCCTTAAAACTATGTATGGTTCCCGCCTCCACTACTTCACTTTCTAGGTTATTCCATGGCTTGACTACTCTATGACTGAAGAAATACTTCCTAACATCCCTTTGATTCATCTGAGTCTTCAACTTCCAATTGTGACCTCTTGTGTCTGTGTTCCATCTCTGGAACATCCCGTCTTTGTCCACTTCGTCTATTCCGCGCAGTATTTTATATGTCGTTATCATGTCTCCCCTGACCCTCCTGGCCTCCAGTGTCGTCAGGCCGATTTCCCTCAACCTTTCTTCGTAGGACAATCCCCGTAGCTCTGGGACTAGTCTTGTTGCAAACCTTTGCACTTTCTCTAATTTCTTGACGTGCTTGACTAGGTGTGGATTCCAAGCTGGTTCTGCATTCTCCAGTATGGGCCTGACGTAAATGGTATACAGAGTCTTGAACGAATCCTTACTGAGGTATCGGAACGCTATCCGTAGGTTTGCCAGGCGCCCGTATGCTGCAGCAGTTATCTGATTGATGTGCGCCTCAGGAGATATGCTCGGTGTTATACTCACCCCCAGATCTTTTTCCTTGAGTGAGGTTTGCAGACTTTGGCCATCTAAACTATATTGTGTCTGCGGTCTTCTTTGCCCTTCCCCAATCTTCATGACTTTGCATTTGGCAGGGTTAAACTCAAGGAGCCAGTTGCTGGACCAGGCTTGTAGCCTGTCCAGGTCTCTTTGTAGTCCTGCCTGATCCTCATCCGATTTGATTCTTCTCATTAACTTCACATCATCCGCAAACAAGGACACTTCTGAGTCTATCCCTTCCGTTATGTCATTCACATATACCAAGAACAGCACAGGTCCCTGTGGGACCCCGCTTGTCACAGGTGCCCACTCTGACACCTCGTCACATACCATGACTCGTTGTTGCCTCCCTGTCAGGTATTCTCTGATCCATTGCAGTGCCTTTCCTGTTGTGTGTGTGCGTGTGTGTGTGTGTGTGTGTGTGTGTCTGTGTGTGTGTGTGTGTGTGTGTGTGTGTGTGTGTGTGTGTGTGTGTGTGTGTGTGTGTGAGTGTGTGTTTGTTTGTGTTTCTTTATGTTTGTACTCACCTAATTGTGGTTGCAGGGGTCGAGACTCAGCTCCTGGCCCTGCCTCTTCACTGAGTGCTACTAGGTTCTCTCTCTCCCTGCTCCATGAGCTTTATCATACCTCATCTTAAAGCTATGTATGGTTCCTGCCTCCACTACCTCATTTGTTAGGCTGTTCCACTTCCTGACTACTCTATGACTGAAGAAATACTTCCTAACATCCCTTTGACTCATCTGGGTCTTCAACTTCCAGTTATGGCCCCTTGTGTGTGTGTATATTTGTGCATGGATGTATATATGTACTCACTTGAGGTTGCAGGGGTCGAGTCCTAGCTCCTGGCCCTGCCTCTTCACTGGTCGCTACTAGGTCACTCTCCCTGAGCCGTGAGCTTTATCATACCTCTGCTTAAAGCTATGTATGGATCCCGCCTCCACTACATCGCTTCCCAAACTCTTCCACTTCCTGACTACTCTGTGACTGAAGAAATACTTCCTAACATCCCTGTGATTCATCTGTGTCTTCAACTTCCAACTGTCCCCCCTTGTTGCTGTGTCCCATCTCTGGAACATTCTGTCTTTGTCCACCTTGTCAATCCCTCTCAGTATTTTGTATGTCGTTATCATGTCTTCCCTATCTCTCCTGTCCTCCAGTGTCGTCAGGTCGATTTCCCTTAACCTCCCTTAACCAAGTATGCATGTGTATGTGTTGCAGGGGTCATGTCACTGCTCCTGACCCTGTCTCTTGCTGGTTGCTGCTAGGTCCATTCAATCCTTGCTCCAAAAATTTATCAACCTCTTCTTAAAGCTATGAGGGTCCTGCCACCACTATTTCGTTCTCCCGATTGTTCACTTCCTGCCAAAATTGAGGTTGAAGAAACACATCTAACATCCCAATGATACATCTGAGTTTTTAACTTCCAGTTTGTCTTCTTATTCCCATATCTTATCTCTAATACATTCTGCCCCTGTCCACCTAGTCAATTCCTCTCAGTAATTTAAATGTCCTTATCATGTTCCCCTGTTCTCCTGTGTGTGAGTGTGCTCCTTCAGACTCACCTATTTGTGGTTGCAGGATCCCGATTCATAGCTCTGACCCTTCCTCCCTTGCTACTGTGTGTGTGTGTACATGTACGTGTGTGTGTGTGTTTGTGCATGTGCACGTGTGTGTGTGTGTGTGTGTGTGTGTGTACATGTGCACCTGTGTGTGTGTGTGTACATGTTGCATGTGTGTGTGTGTGGCGTGTACATGTGCATGTGTGTGTGTGTGTGTGTACGTGTGTGTGTGTGTGTGTGTACTCACCTATTTGTGGTGCAGAGGTCAGGTCTTAGCTCCCTGGCCCCTGTGTGTGTGTGTGTGTGTGTGTGTGTGCATGTGTGTGTGTGTGTACTCACCTAATTGTGAATTTGAGGAGTGAGACTCAGCTCAGCCCCGCCTCTTCACTGTCCTTCTGGATCTCTCTCTCTCTTCTGAGCTGGCCTCTTCTTAAAACTGTATATATATGTATGTTTCTGCCTCCACTACTTCCTTGCTGACTATTCACTTTAACTCATAATGGAAAATGCTTCCCTAACGTCCCTGTGACTCGTGCCCTACAGGTCTTCAGCTTTGGTTGTGACCCCTTGTCCTGTCCCTCTGGAACATCCTATCTCTGTCCACCTTGTACTCCCGCAGTATGCTTGTATGTCGTTATCATGTCTCCCTGATGACCCTTCAAATATCAGGTAATGTCAGTTGATTTCCCGCTAACCGCCTTTCCTGCGTCGACATTCCACTTGAACTCTGGGACTAGCCTTGTTACCAAACACAGCCTTTCTAACTTCTTAGCGTGCTTGACCAGGTGTAGGTTCCCAGCTAGTGCTGCATGCAGTATGGGCCTAACATACACAGTGTACAGTGTCTTGAGCGATTCCTTGTCTGCGTGTCGGGCAGCTATTCTCAGGTTGCCAGGCGTGTGCAGGCGTGTTTGTGTGTGTGTGTGCATGTACTCACTAATTGTGGGTTGCCCAGAGGTCGGACTCAGATCTGCCGACGCCTTTGCTGAACTTTACTAAGTCCTCTCTCTCCCCCTTGCTCATGGAGATTTTGTCATACCTCTTCTGAAAGCTATGTATAGTTTCCTGCATCCACTATGTACTTGAATATTCCACTTCTAACTTCTCTATGACTGAAGAAATACTTCTTAACATCCTTTGACTCATTTCATCTGAGTCTTCAGCATAATTGTGACCCCCTTGTTCTGTCCCATCTCTGGAACATCCTGTCTATCCACCTGTCTATTCCAGTGTTCTCTGTAGTTATCATGCTCTGCTCTCTCCTGTCCTGTCATCAGGCCATTTATAACCTTTCATCTAGAAAATTCATTAGGTCTTACTTAATAACCTTCATGAAACCTTTGCACTCTCTAATTTCTTATTGTGCCCGACCAGTGTAGCTGCTTGTAGGTTTCCAAACTACAGTGCTGCATACTCAGTATGGGCTGGCGTGCGATGTGTATGTGTCTGTGCATGTACTCTAGTACTCACTAATTGTGGTTGCAGTCGAGACTGTCCTGAGTCCCTATGCCTCTTTACCAACCACTACTAGTCTCTCCCTCTCTCTCTCTCTGCTTCTGAGCTGTCATACCTCGTCTTAAAGCTGTGTATGGTTCCTGCCTCACATCACTTGCTAGGCTATTCACTAACTACTCGATGACTGAAAATGTACAACATCCACACACACTGCGGCTCGTCACAGAGTCTTCAGCTTTAATTGCGGCCCCTTGTTTCTGTGTCCCCTCTCTGGAACAACCTGTCTATCTACCACTATCTATTCCATGCAGTATTTTGTATACAATATTCATTATCATGTCTCCTAGCCTTCTGCTTTTTATGCTCCAATATGCGTCGATGCAGTTTCTAGGCTTTCTTGTGGACACCTGAAGCTCGGAACTGTGCTTACCTGGAGTTTACCTGGAGGAAGTTCCTGGTCAGCCCGCAGCCGGTCTCTGCGACCAGGCCTCTGGTGGATCAGAGGCCTGATCAGCAGGCTGTGCTGCTGGGTGCATGGAAACCAGCGTCTGCCGGCGTCGGGAACCGACTTTAGGTGCTTGTCCGGTACCAGCTGAAGACTACCAGGGTGCGTGAAGTAATCTCCTTATGTATGCTACAGAGGCAGTTGAACAGGCTGACACTTGCTTTATGGTCTCTTAGATAGTAGCACCCCTGCTTCTTTTCGTGGGGATGTTACATGCGTCTGCCAGAAGTCTTTTACTTTAGTAGTGGTATTTTACTGTGTGCAAGTGTTACTAATCCCTCTACGTTTTCAGTGTATATAATCATGTATCATATAATAACCTTATAGTTACCAGCGGTTACCAATATACAGCAGGGCGTTATTACTACAAACGTCCTTCTCCAAGAATTCCGCAGTAAACTATAGTGATAATATAGCATTTATTGTGGTGGGCGAAAGCCCAGATACAGCGATTGATAAACAAGGGTTGAGAGTTAGGCCGTTCGTCTGTAAGACTGCACCGGCTCTTCAACATGCAAGTTGCTTTGCTTATCAATCAAAGTCACATACTCTGGTAGATAATTTCCAAGTAGATCCTTTAATGTTAGCCCACAAATCTCACGACTAGTGCGTTTAAATAAGTGACCACTGATCAGATCGAAGATGCGTACGATGGATTCCCCAGAACCTGCGACTGGTCGAACCCCGATGAGGTGAATAGAAGAAGGCGGTTTCAAGCAGTTGGTTGGACAATAAAACAGACGCCTTATGAAAGCGGATGAGGTTGTAGCCACTTATAAACACGACAACAAATATAAATCAAGAGGCATTACACATTAGCTGTCAATATGCAAGTACAGTTAGAAATAGAAATACAAATAGCTGAAAGCACTACATTAAGGAGATTTATTAATAGAAGTATTCAGAAGGTTGCTAGTAGAATTACAATCAAATCAACCACTCAGAGTACATTATGAAGCTCTGTAGTCTCCAGACAGGAAATCAAACAAACGGAGAAACTTCCTTGGATAAATTGTCATTTTGTGGAAATTGGTGTTCGCCCCCTTGTGCAGATATCAGGGAGCAACACAAAGCAGTATTAAAACAGGGAAGTGTTTTTAGGTATGCCCAAATGAGAAAATCTGTGGACTAAATCACAAGGGTATCAAAGGATAACATCAAGCTGCTTTCATAGACAACCTGAGCTTTCTACCAGCAGATGGGAACATAAAAGTCTGGGCTGAATGGTACTGCCTGATACTCTCCGTAGTCAGAAACTGGGCTGGAGGTGATGTCCTGGTAGTCAGTAAATGTAGGCTGATAGTGCTGTCCTGGGATACAGTAATGGTGAAGCTGGAGTGTTGTCTGGGGCAATGGTGAAGCTGGAGTGCTGTCACCAGAACAATGGTGAAAGCTAGGTGCTGTCTATAGTAGACGATAATAGGTGGCCCTGGAGGTGCTGTCTGGAACAATGGTGAAGAAGCTGATGCTGTCTAGGAGTTGTAATATAGTGAAGCCTGATGCTGTCTAGAGGAGAGGGAGACAGTAATGGTGAAAACTGGAACATCCTGGGAGACAGTAATGTAGTGAAGCTGGAGGAGTGTCTTGAGGTGGTAATGGTGAAGCTGGAGATTTTGTCAGGTAATTCGGGAATTATCGCGGGGAATACATATAAAAAGAGACCTTTCATAGGGGACAGAAGTAGTAGTGGAAAGTAAGTGTAGTCAAAGTAAGATAAAACCAATCAAACTAAATACCACAGAGAGTAGCAAACAGAGGACTCCACTATTTATGGTAACAGCAGGGATATATTACAAAAACAACTGGTGGAGCTCCATTGTTGGTGCTAGGGAGGATAGAATAAGACGAAGAGAGAGCATGCCAACGGGAATACAGTCACAGGAAAGGCTGAGAGCTAATGGAGCCAAGCCTGTGCACACTATGCACTTGGTATCTGCAGACATGAAATCTGCCAAACAAATGGGCGATGTCGCAGCCACCTAAATGCCATGCCCATATGACAACAGGAAAATACAAGCTCCCTTCCTGTAAGCCTGCCTGATATTGCCTCTTCAGTACAGAAAGACATGCTATAACCATTACCAGGCACACACCATCAAAAGTACAAAAGATCCCTAAACATCGAGCCATGGAGGAAAACCTGGTAGCCAGTACTCAGAGGAGAGGTGTTTTAGTGCCCAGGAAGAGAAAAACTGGCGAAATGGCAAAAAAAATCGTACAAATCGATCATTCTAGGTGAACCACGATCGATGCCCACTCCAAACCAGCAGATACAGATACTAATGCGGAAAAGAAATCCCCAGTACCAACAATACCTGATCCGATGACATTCTTTACCAGTATACAGGAGTCTAAAACCAACAAACAAAATACTACAGCATCCATGGACTGCTTGCGAGGCAAAGGCAATGTTATGGCTTTCACTGAAGGACCCACATAAAGGGATCAACGGATAGCAAAATATGGATCCCCGTTAACCAGCAGATGTGACAAGTGTGAACAGGCAAAGAGGCGGTTGGCCTGTACATTGCAGAGTCCTTGTTTACAGAACTGCTAAATGCCTCAAATGTTGTGTAGTGGAAGTTTTAGCAGTAAGTCGAAGAACAAAACGTCATTGTGGTAGTCTACAAGCCTCGGATGCAACATCCAATTCAGGAACAGCTGTTAAAAATTGACCTGTCTACGGAGGAAAATCTTCCCCCAGCTGCACCCATCTTGCTCCTGGGATTTCAACCAGGAACCCAAATGGAGGAATATAGCAGATAATATTGTTGCAGTAATAACACCAGGAGGTAGCTGATGAGAAAGCTCACACTCACGAGCTTTTAAATCTCTGCACAAAAAATTCAATTTAAACCAGCAAATAATAGAAGAGGCCTAGACTGGAAATACACTGAACCTCACATCTTCACTAACAATGATGATCGATAAATGTCACCATATCCACAAAACAATATACTCAGATCACAACATAGTGATTCCAGACATGTATGTAGACCCCGGAGCTTGGAAACATAATGAGACTAGTCACGAGGGGCATTCACCACCACCAAATTCCCCTTCAATAACAAAAACATAGTAGGACCAGTAAACCAGAGTCTAGCATTAAGCTGGGAAGATATACTAAGCAACACAGGCCCCAACATGCCTAGACAGATTAGCAGTGGCACTTGATGTATACAAGGCTTATTCCTCTAAGAAAAGGTGGAAGTAGATGTAAAAATAGAAAAGACAAAGGCGTTCTTACAGCGAAAAAGAATAACAGAAAGCGGCTAAAGAGGTCAATATATCTCTGAAATCGTAGAGACACTGAGTCCAGAGAAATAGCAAGCATGAACTCAAATCAAAAGAATCTTATAGAGAGTCAGGAATGATAGTGGGAAGAACTAAAAGCACTAAATGAGAGAAATGAAGAAAAACCAAAGCCATATTGAAATCATGAAAAAGCCATAAATGAGAGAATGAAAACCAGAAAGTATTTCTTCTCTATGCCAAATCAGTAGGACAACATCAATGTAATTTCTTAAACAAGATGGGTCACAGATGACAGCAATGTGAAATACTCAGAATTTGTATGACTCAGTTTTTAGGAGAAGCAGCCCATGTAGACTGAAAGTCAGATCAAATGAATTTTTATGAGAGAGCCACAAAATTTGGTTAACAGAAATATCGATCTTTCCTGTGCTAAATGACCCAGACAGAGCGATAAATGACATGCCCATACACTCTTTGAGGCCAGACTCATGAACTCCGTGTTCATCAAGAACTGCAAGAAGCCCATCGAGGCTTTCATCCTATGGAGGCATGGACAGTGGGTTACAGTTACTAAAGCAATAACAGACATAGTCCCTCACAAAGGCAGTAAGCAACAACAAAAAGAACTACAGACCAATAGCACTAACATCCCATATCTTAAATCTTTGAAAGGGTCTAAACAAAAAGGTACCACCCATCTAGAAACCCATCAGTTACACAGCCCAGGGCAACGCGCTTGGGTTTAGAACAGGTAAGCTCCTGTCTGTCTCAACTATTGGATCACTACGACAAGGTCCTGGGTCACTAGAGACAAAGTGCAGATGTAATATGTAGAAAAAGAAAGACTTTGCAAAAAGTATACGACAAGTGTATTTGACCATGGCGTAACGGAATAACTTAAGGAAAAACCCGGTCGATGGATCATATAATTTCTCACTAACAGAACACAGAGAGTGAATCGTCAACAGTAAAGTCAGAGCAGCTCTGGTGTCTGTTCCTACAAGGCACAGTACTGCGCTCATCTTGTTCCTTGTGGTGACATTTCATCAGATCATCATTGTTATTGAAGATGAGGTCTAGTGTATTCTCCAATCTAGTAGGCTCTATTATTTGCTGGTTTCGTGATTAGTTTTGTGCAGAATTTAAAGCTGGGTGGCAGTGTGAGTTTTCATCAGGCTGCCTCACACCTGAATTGTGCGAAGCAGTATTGTTATTTGCTATATTCTCCATTTTTAGGTGCCTTAGAAGTTGAAATCCCAGGAGCAGACAGATGTTTGAAACTGGCAGAGGCTACAAATTTTCCAGACGGTGGTCAATTTTTAACAGCTGTTTAGGTGCTGGAATGTTGCATCAGGGACTTGTAGACTACCACAATGACTAGGTTTTTGTTCGACCTTTACTACAAAACTTCCACTACATCATTTGAGGCATTTAGCAGTTCTGTGCAAACAGTGACTCTACGTGTAGGCCCCCTTTTGCCTGTTCACTCTGTCACATCTGTATAGGAGTTTAGCAACCTGGGATCATATTTCGTTGTCCAAGTGATCCTTTTATGTGGGTCTCCAGTGAAGCCGTGAACATTGCCTTTGCCTCTGCAAACAGTCCACGGATGAGGTATTTTGTTGTTTGTTGGCTTTGGGCCCTGTATATTTGCAAGAAGGGAGAATGTCATCGGACTGGTGGTATTGTTGAGTACTAAGGATTTTTCTGGCATTAGTATCTGTATCTGTTGGTTTGGAGTGGGGCCATTCAGCCCAGACTTTTTATGTTCCCATCTGTTGAAAGCTTCCAGTTTTTCTATGAAAGCAGCTGATATCCTCTTAATACCCTTGTGACTTTAGTCCACAGATTTATCTCATTGGGCATACCCAAATGCTTCCCTGTTTTAGCTGCTTGTAGCTAGTTCTTGGATGTATCTAAAAGGCGTGCGCAATTCCACAAATGACAATTTATCCTGTGGAAGCCGTTTGTTGATTGACTTACGAAGACTACACAGGCTTCATAATGATTTGAATGGTTGATTTGCTGTAATTCTACTAGCAACCTCATAGATACTCTATTAATAACCTTAAATGAGCTCTAGCTATTTTGTATTTCATTTCTAACTGTACTTGTATATTGGACAGCTTACGATGTATGGTCCTGATTTATATTTATTGTTTGTGTTTGATAAGGGTGTCTACAACCCATCCGTTTACAGTCTGCTGTGTCAATGAATCCGTTTGTAACCAGTCAGGAGTTGGACCATCAGGAGTTGAGGACCAGTCGAGTTCGGACCAGTCTGATCTGATCAATGGGCCCTTATTTAAACACTGGTCGGTGATTTGGGCTAACACATGAAGGATCTACTTGAAATTATCTACCAGTAGCCATTTTGATACAAAGTATAACTTATGTTGAAGAACTGGTATTTCTAGCAGCTCCTACCTGGCCGTGAGCAGTCAGGCCTCAGCCCTTGTTTATCGCTGTATCAGCTTTCTAGTTTTTTCCGTCTCCTCCCACCAATAAATACTATATTATCACTATAGATTGATTATAGTTTTGCCTTGTTGCAATCTTTGTACTTTCTCTAATTTCTTGGCGTGTTTGACCAGTGGGTTCCAAACTGGAGCTGCATACTCCAGTATGGACCCACAGTATTACCTGATGTACAGTGTCTTGAGTGATTCCTTACTAAGGTATCAGATGCTATTCAACGGGTTTCAGAGCGCCCCTTATGCTGCAGCAGTTATCTGGTTGATGTGTGCCTCGGAACATGCTTGGTGTTATGGTCACTGAGATCTTTCTCCTTGGCGAGGCTGCAGTCATGACCACTAGTCTATACTCTGTCTGCGGTCCTCTTGCCTTCTCGATCTTCTGTGACTTTGCACTTGGCAGGGATGAATTCAGAAGCAACCAGTTGCTGGACCATGTCAGCCTGTCGATCTCTTTGAAGTCTGCCTGGTCTCCTCTGATTTAATTCTCCTCATTAACTTCATCATCTACTGAACAGGGACACATGAGTCTCTCCCTTCCATCATGTCATTCATATACCCAGAAATGCGTTGGTCTAGAGAGGACCCAACCCCTGTGTAGGACCCATTCTACGAGGTACTTATGGCGTGATGTCGAACCATGACCCCGTGGCGTTGTTGCCTCCCTGTCAGGTATTTCTCTGACCCATTATTTGCGGTGCCCTTCCTTATCTGTGCCTGATCCTCTAGTTTCTGCACTAGTCTCTCTTGCGGGGAACTGTGTGGAGGCATTCTTGCACTCAGAAAGGCCTACGATCAACCACTCCTCTCTCATTTTGTGCGTGTTAACCTTACGTAACTTTGTCATAGAGTTCAGAAGAAGGTTTGTGACACAGGATTTCCATGAATCCATGCTGGTTATCTTTTTTTTTTTATAATCTTTCCCATTCCAGGAGGTGCTCACCACTCTCCTCTGATAATCTTCTCCATGACTTTGCATACTATACAGGTCAGTGACACTGGTCTATGTTAAGTACCTCTTACCTGTCTCCCTTTTTTAAAAAAATGGGAACTTCGATGTAGTCTTCATATAGTAACTGCCCAGTTTAAGGATGTGTTGAAGATTGTAGTTAATGGCACACACAGTATATCTGCGTGCATGTGCATGTGTGTGTGTGTGTGTGTGTGTGTGTGTGTGTGTGTGTGTGTGTGTGTGTGTGTGTGTGTGTGTGTGTGTGTGTGTTTGTGTGTGTGTGTGTGTGTGTGTGTGTGTGTGTGTGTGTGTGTGTGTGTGTATGTGTGTGTGTGTGTGTGTGTGTAGCTAATGTGAAAAATCATTTTTACAAAACCATGATTAGGAGTTTACATTCCAGAATTCTTTAGGATTAATCCTTATGTTGATTGGCAGAATGGAACATACATTTGGGACATATTTAAGCAAGAGTTTATATTACTAAAGGCAAATGCACTGTTTCTCTGTGGTGTTGCAAAATCTGCCACAGACTTTAGGATTCCACTCAGAATAACCTGGTACAAATTAGCTCTATGAGCTACGTTACTAACCTCCATGTGCAAGGCTTGGCTCAAGGTCATAACTCAGTGTTAGTTCATATTCGAAGTGGAATATACAAATTCTTCCAGATATGAGCAGATTTTGTGCTTCTGTGCGGCTTCTAAATGAGGACACGTAGATTTTTGAGCAATGTGAGAGTTTGTTTCCAAAAACAGTCAGGTATTTTTCATGTCAATAAAACTACATTCCTTTGTTACACTAAATTTATCATGTATTTACCGCTAAGCATAGAAATATATTTTAAAAGTTTTTATAGCTAATTACTCTGCATACTTCTATTATTCATATAATTTTCATGGATGATTTCTTAATCAGATAAAATATATATTAAGCCCATTAACACAAAAGCAATCACTAGGATTCTTGGCGAGCATTAGAAATTGTCAGCCATTAATTTACTGTCTTTCTACATTTCTGGACTTAACTCGGCGAAAAGAAATGGTGCTCATCAATATTTAAAAAATGTTTACACAACCTAGAGAAATCTTTTCTATTGTTCTATGTTCTACATTTGATAGCCAACCCTCCTGGGTTCTATGCAGTACTGGTTCTTCCCTGAGCATAGGAGTTGGTCCTGGGCTATTCCTTTTCACTTAAGAGAAGCCCCCCCATTCCTCGAAGCTTGCTGAGTATCATAGCCCCATATGGATGGCCGACGGGTGTGTGAAGTCGGCTCACGAGTTGTGTGTCCGTACGAAGTACCTGTACCATCAGGATAAATAAACGAGGAAAAAAATTAAATCAAAGGAGAAATTATAAATATTTTGCAGTTAGTTACAAATTTTTCAAAAACTTTGAAGAAGATAGTCAGTATCTTAAAAAATGACAATTTTTTTAATAATCAGATCTAAAAACAAATACTTTTTTAAATATAAATAAAAACAATGAATGAATTATTTAATTACTAGATTCTGGGAAGTAAGCTTTGTACCTTACACTGGGGGCACTGCTGATGAGGCACCTCACGTGAGAGCATCATGGGGCCACTTGAGATATAGAGTCTATTGTAGTGGTAATGAATTATTCTACCACATTATGGTATATGGTGGTACGTAGTTGTGCCCAGGCCGAGAGATAATATGGTAAATCTGGAGGTTGTCTCTCCATCTGACAGGTCATCGATTATAAATGAATTTGGTCTGAATCTGATGGAAATTGGTGGTAGAGATGCTACATCAGCATCCATCCCAGAGTCGCTTGTCTTATCAGGTATGGAGTGTTTTTGTGCCTTTTCATAAAATGATCATAGTGATAATTACCACTACAGCAACTACAGCTGCCATTGCCATTAGTAAATAATCTTTGGGGAATACCAAGAGAAAAATATAGGTGTGGACCCAGAAGTTAGTTTCAGCACTACCACATGGACAGAAGGTGGTAGGAGTTCACAGTGCAGTGTCTAGGTGGTTCTGCACCTCTCGTCGAAGACCTTCTCCTGCTACAGGTGTGAGGTGCAAAGTACCTTCAGCAGGCTGTACTCAGTGCGGTGGCATGCATTTTTTTGTAGTATAGGCATGCAAGGCTCATCGGCCTTCAGCCTAAGATTTCTGTGTCTAATATATTACCAGCTTTAATTTCTTGCATGAGTGAACTCATGAACTTCATGTGTGAATTGATCTCTGCAGTAAATGAAACACTTTTTAATCGACAAAACGGCGATCTTTTTACCATAGAGTTACTTCCTGTTATCGCAATAACAGCAAGCATTGAGTGTTCAGAAAGCCCATGCGACACCATAGGAAGTAGCAGATTCTATTAATGGCGTGTTAAAACCACCACCCGCACCTCTACATCTTGTGAGCCTCCCGTCCATAGATCTACCCTAGGGTATCAGCAGACTGCTCAGCTCCATCTGCGCCCATGATGCCCCACCTTTATCCCACATTCACCTGTCCAGAGGCGGTGAACTACTTGATTTCGTATAAGCGACCAAACCTGGGAGGCCTGGTGACATTGAAAGTATGTGTTTGTGATTACCGTGCGTCCTGCTGCAAGATAATGTGGCGAGATGTGAAACAGTGGTAGTCTGGCGAAAGAGAGGAATGACAGAATGATTAACTAGTTTAAGCATTAAAGGTTCAATTTCAATTATAGCCTACAGTATATTTGGCTTGTGCAACAAAAATGAACACCTTGAAGTAAAACCTGGCTGATCCATTAACAGCACCATCATGGGCATGCAGATTCGACCTTTGTTACATCATGGCTGAGAAAGATTTGAATGGCTGCACTATAGTTGTCCAGACATGACAGGGGCGGCCATGGTTTGGGAGAGCTCATCAGCTCATGCACAATCTCTACACTAGGCATGTTGTCAGGATCGGTGGTCAGGAGAGCTCTCTGATGACTGCATTTTGTGGTGAACCACTTGAAAGAACAGGTGCTGCAGTCTCTAGTGTGAATGGTTGATCACATTCACAGTCCCGCACTTATAAGAGTGCCACGAACAAGAGCATCAGATGATGATCCGTACCAGTCAATGTAATAAAGTAAACTAAAAAGAGATCTGATAGTGTATCACTATAGTCATGTTCGTATTTAACCTGACTGTCCAGCATCACTGAGCTGTGAATGCTTGCTTGCATAGCCTCATCCAGATTTCTCTTTCGTAGAGTGACACTCGTGAGCAGGGATAACAATCACAGTAGTCACCAATCTTGGTGAGAACTATCCCATGCCCAAAGCCCCAGGATAACCCTCAGTAATGAATTCCACCACTGCAGAAAGGTTGAAATTTATCAGAAGCGCACTGTGTATCCCCTTCTGCTACCACCAGAGGTGCCAGCCCTAGGTATCGCTCCAAACCTCCCCTCCTGGACTAGCCACAGACACCTCACGTGGAATTCTTGGTGTAGGTAGGCGCAGCAAATGGCGTTTACATCAAACACAAATATATCACTAGTGAAAGCTCTGAAAGGGTTTATTGTGTGCTCGAACAAAATCTGAGATTCGATGATGTGCGCTGAGTAAAAAGATTGTGACAATTATTTCTTCCAGCCTCCTCTAGCAGCAGCTGGCCTAGGGTTGGAGAGGCTGGCTACAATATAAACCTGAAGCGATGAGGTCATGGTCATTGGTGAAAGTGAGCAGAACAGCTGGGGTAATGGGTTGCTGCGTCATGGGGAAAACCCACAGCTCCCTTGTTGTAGTGTAGAGAGAGAGATACAGCTCCTTAGCGGTGATAGTGAAGATCTGAGACCCAGTGCTATGGATCTGGTCACTTATGGCGAACGCCAGATAACGACCACCTACAAAAAAATGAAATATTTATAAATACTGGTCGGCCATCTCAATCCAGAAATCACTAGGACCTTTTGGTGTCCCAGATTAGTGGATTTGCCTTGAATTACAGAGTGTAGAGTTAGAATAAACTTAATTAACTTATAAGCGGTCAAGCGTATATATATGTTTTACGCTAATTACTAACGTATATACATTTTATTTGTCTCCCATTCAACATTGCCATGATAAGCCTAACAGTTGCCTAGACATGAGAGAATGGTATGAGCGCTCCTGCTCATATTAAATAATTGGGGATGCCTGGGTACCCTTATCTTTTTCCTATTAAAAAAACAATTTTTTTCTCTCAAAAGTTGGGAACTCTGATGAAAAGAAAATATATATACGTTTGGACTGTTTTTTGGGTTAACCTATCAATAGAGACTTTCACCCATCTTCCTCATTCATCACTGCTTTCCTCCACTTTTGCAACACTGTGATTTATAATATCTGCACAATTTCTGAGTCAGTACAATGATGAAATTTAGTCAGTATAATGATTTAGTCAGTGCTTAATGATGAGAGTGAAGTAACTGGCAGTGGTGCCAATTGACACGATGGAACTGGATAACTGATTGCTTGATTGAGTAGCGACCTATACAAAAATTTTTACATGCAAATTTATATATAAAAAAAAAAGAAAGCAACCATATAGCGTTTTCATACATTTGTAATGTAATGTTTCTCTCATAATCACCTTAAATATAAATTGTTTTTAAATGTCTCTGGCATTATACATCTAATAAAATATAAACGAAATATAGAATAACAGTGTCGTTCTTGACATTTTGAAGTAAAGTACCAAGTGTGCACAAACATAGCTAGTATATTACAGCAGATTCCAGTTGGCGGCTGTTAGCGTAGGAGGGCTACAACTGTGATGTTCATATCTGATTTGTTCAAATTATGACCGAAGTACGTTATCGGCTCCCCATCTGTTTTTCTAATAACCGGCAGCCCACCCAGTTTGTTTACATTTTCTCCCTGAGCATCTCCTTAATATGTCTGAAACTTTCCAAAATTTCAAGTGTTTAAGATATTGTATATTTTATATGCACTGTATGATAATTAAACTTGTGTACACCTGTACCTAAATAACACTTACTGTGTACAGATATACATTAAAAGAGCCACTAAGAGTCTTTCTCTTGATCTATAACAATAATAATAATAATAATAATAATAATAATAATAATAATAATAATAATTGTGAAATTTATTTGGTCCTAAAAAGTTCCCACAGGATAGATCCAACCTTGCCCAACATGTAATATGTAGTACGTATGGGGCAGCTGGCTAGATAGCCCATACCCCACCCAAGCAAACAGCATTCTCTCTGGGCATGGATTGTTGGTAAAAGGTTATTTAATTTATAGATTTACTCTTCAGGAATTAGGTAGTTTTACTGGTAGTACACTAATATTAGGATTATTGAGACAACTGTGAATGTAGATCCTAAGACCCAGCATGTAGGTAATGGAGGAGGAGGAGGGCCGATAATGTAGGCAAACACTGGGATATAAGTTAGCTGAGAATTTGGCAGCCTACTTTGAGCGAAGGCGAGGGTCTGGAGAGGGACCAGCTGCGTTCTTCTTAAGACAGCGCCAGCTGGACAAGAGGCGTGTGACCAGCAGGCTGTTTAAATCTTCATTTGAGACCTGGAAATCTGGTAGAGGCACCTCGATGTGCCGTAGATGACCTCCGTCAGGCCCATGCAATAAGACAGACGCACTTTTATCTCGTGATTTCTGGCCAGTGTCTGGGGAGATTGTAGTGAGTTGATCTGTGGGCCTGTGTTGCAGCTATTCTTGAGCATGCAGTAAGTACCAGTGTCTCAGAGCAGTCTGGAGCTGGTGTCCGTGTCTGCATAGTTATGCTATAGAGTTCACATACCTCTTGAGTATAGAGATTTCTGGGGTGCAGGCAGGACACTAATAGCGATTGAATATTGCAGGAATTAAGGCTCGGTTGCGTGGTTTCTGAGTTAAGTCAAAGGGAATGGTAAGCTTAGGAAGTTGAGGTCAGGATATATGCTGCAACACTAAGTAAGTTAGTCCTTTATCGTGCATGAGAAGTAGTTTCTTGCAACAACAATCATTTGTGAAAATCATATAAACCACTTGTGGGCTGAGGTACCTCAAATGGTGTCATTAGAGTTTGCCAGGTGAGGACTCACTTGGGCAGTCCACTGTGGAGTCTAATAATAATAACAATAATAATAATAATCTCTTAGATTTGTCAAATGCTCGCATATTATGTTAATATAGACATTTCCTTAATCTTTGTCTATGATATTTTTTTCAAAATTATGCTCAAGAAACACGATATGTAACACACTGATACATGGCAGCAGGCAACAGGCGCTCCTTCTTGCCGTCCCTGGGGTGGGCCTATCGAACTCAGTGATGGCCAAATTTGCAAATCACTGCTACCGCAACAACGTACGAGAACCTATAGTGACGTAAAGAGAAGCCTTGTGGTGGCGACAGAAATGGACTAAATGTGACCGGACGTGGCGCTAAGTACAGACTGCGCAGGCGTGAATCAGACATGAGCGTTTTCCACTACAATGGTCAACTGACACCTCCATCAACTGCACTAGTGTTTGGGAGAACAACATGGCGAAAACCTGTCCGACTAAATCTCAAGAGTAACGGGTCAAAATGGGACTTGCCTGCTTCAGTGCCGGCGAGAAATTGCATTTAAGCATAATGACCATCAAACAGCCGCACTGCCAGAGCGTACAAGCGGTGATTCTCATCTTGACCTGGCGTTCATCTCTGGAAGCGACAGTAGCGCCATATGCCACCATCACCTTATCACCTTTGTACCAGTGCGAGAGGGAAACATGGAGCATGTCGTCAAATCAATATTACAAAACTCCATGGTTATAAATTAGGATATCCCTCAGTGCCAGTGCGTGAGAAAAGTGAATAGTTAAACAGTCAGGTGTAATGTTTTAATGGCTGAAAGCCTATATTCAGCTGACCAGTTTACAGTATGAGAGAATCATAGAAAACAGGTTGTGATGTGGCGTTCTCCTCAGTGTTTTAAAAATGGCTGAGTCAGCAGAACAGGTCAGGCGAACCCTGCACCACACAGCCTTGATAAATGGAATTGGGGGGGATTTGGAGATAATTAAATGGATTAAACCTTTCTGATCTGCAGAATGGAAAGGTTAGAGATTAGTGGCAGACCAGACTGTGAAGTGAATGGGAAGGGGGTGTGTGGGGTTAACTGTAAGTTTTGTGATTATGGGAAAAGTGAGCAGTGAAGAGGTTTTGAAGGAAATTTTTACACTAGTAGTAATTCAGTATTTTGATTGCTAAAGCAGATGAGGCCTTTAAGGTTGAAAATAAATATTATTGTATATGAGTAAATGAGCGAAGAAGTGAAAATGTGGTAGAAGGGAATTTTGAGGCTGCCATAATTATATTACTCTTTCTTCAGTTCCATGAAGAAAGGAAATCAGTCAGCCAGGGCTGGAAAGGGTGGAGAGATGGAGATGTGGCGCCTGGACAGTAAAGTCAACAGTTGCCATCCACCAGAAAGTAAATGTCACTGTGCATAGGAGGTAGGCACCATATACCCCCAGAAAACAGTGGCACACAGCTCTTATTGTGGCGCTCTTAAGTGAGTATCAAATTAATCCAGGACCTCAAACTGTGTGCAGAGGCAAACGAACAGATAAATGGCCAGCGCGACAATGGCGGTCTAGTAGCTGAATGATAACCTTAACTCATATGTAATGCATGCACTTGGAGTCAGTAACTGAGACAATACAGCCATTACTATCTCAAACACTACCAAACAGGTACATACTGTACTAAAGTACGCATGAAAAATGAAAGGCACCTTATGTAGTATTGCGGGGTGGGTACATGATGGATGTATATTTTAATTATAACAACGGTGCCGGAATTCATTTTGTATTGTAACAAATGCACTTTGGCACAGTTACCTATGATGATAGCGTTGATTTACCTAATTTAATACAAGTGGCCCATTGCCATATATTAGTAGTTATGATTGTTTGTAGTAGGCCTTCACTTTATTCATAATTTTTTTGTTATTTGTTATTTATTTCCAATTTTGTGCACACATACAGAGGTACAAGCTGAATAGAGCAGTAGTACTTTTAAAGCCACTTATACACATGCACAACGTGCGGAGGCTGGCTTAAAATTAGCAAGATTAACTAAGCAGTTATTATTATTATTATAATCAAAAAGAAGTAGCTAAACCACGGACTATACAAGTAGCTGCTTTTATAGCAATGATGAAATCAGTGATAAAACATTAATATGAAACAGACAACCTATAAGCACAGTAGGTATTACAAAGACCAGGTCATATATGGTTGCATTCGATTTAAGGTAGTGATTCTGTTAGGTAGTGTATTTAAAAAATAATAAAAGTTAGTTGGAGTTTTAGGTTTGCTGTTGTGTGATATAATTGTGAGAAACATTGTTATATCACAATTTATAATGTTCAGTTATTCCATTGTATTTGGTTTGGGTGAGTAAGTAATCTTTGAGAAGACGTTTTATAAACAGGTTGTGTTTCTTTTTTTTTATATTTACAGGTAATGAATTCCCGATTTTAGAGACTTTTATTGTGCATTGAGTTTTTTTGCATGGTGTGAAGTGGACACGAGGAACATCAAGTGATCTGTGCCTTATTAGTATGGTCATGTCTGTTGAGGTTGGCAAGGGAGATGTTTGAGGAGGGTGTATCAGAGTTAAGTGTTCTGTATGTATGTAATAGGTGCAGTAATAAGTATGGATGTTTTGTATGGTGAGTAGGTTTGATGTATTAGATATTGGTGTTAATGTACTTACTGTAGTACGAGAATTTGATCATTCTAACTGCAGCCTTTGATGGGTAATTAGTGGTCTGAGATAGTTAATTGTTGTGAGGCCCCATGCACAAATTCCATAGGTGAGATAGGGGGTAAATAAGAAGTGATATGGCGCCCCAGAGAGGGCTGACTGTGGTTTGAGTACCGTATCTTGATAGTATGCCTACAGTCTTGGAAATTTTCTTGAGAAATTTGATGTATATGTATATGAGAATTTGAGTCTATTATCGGTGGATTTCTAAAATTTTCCCTAGTTTTGCGATAGGTGATCCATTTATCGTTATGTTAAGAGGGACATCTGCTTTGGCTCAGTACCGACTGAATGAAATGGTTTGTCAATGTTTGGTATGAAGTTTGTTGAGTCCTCATCAGGTAGATATTTTCTGTAATTCGGTATTTACAGTATTGGCTAAGCGTGACTGGGCTCTGGGTGAGAGAAGATGTATGTAGTGTCTCATCACAAATAGTGTGGGTTTGAGTAATTGCGAAGCATTTAGTCATTTATGTATAGGAGGAGAAGAGAGGGCCAAGGACACTTCCTGTGGACACCAACTGTAATTGATTTGTGCAGAAGAGTTTGCCCCATTTGCGTACCACATATTATTCTGTTGTAGCTGAGGTAAGACTTCAGGAGTAGTTGAGGGGGTGCCCTCTTTATACCATAGTGTGACAATTTTAAAGTGGAGCAAGTCAGCTTGGTCAACTGTATCAAAAGAAAACTACGTAAAGTCATGAAGATCCCCAGTGGGACTTCTTTTTCTCTATTACGATGTACTTATATGTTCTGGCATGTGTATAATAGCATCAGTAGTATTTATTGGGCTGGATCCAAATTGGCAGGGGGTTGAGTATGTTTTGGGAATGAGTAGGAGTAGGTCGTTTATGAATTAATTTTTAAGATTTTTGAGAGAGGGTGTAAATTGGATATTCCTAAAATTGGCGAGGTGGGATTCTAGTATTAACAAAGGTGAAGTATTATAGCATCACAGACCAGTTTGGATGTCTGATGGCAGCGAGTCAATAGATGATTTACAATATAAGCGGCAGATAGGAACAGAAGGGTGGTGGAGTGTGTACACCATTGAAAAATGACTTAGCTTACAACCCAAGACCTGGTTAAATAACAATAAACTGCAAATTCTATGGTTTTTGAAGTGCTGCACTTCCTAGGAATAGCCCATCTTGAAGTATATATGAGTGCTTACCCTCTCTACCCCAGGACCAGTTCTTAGAAGACTTTCCCGAAGTCTTGTCGGAGTTGAAAAGCTGCGAGACAATGGCGACTTCAATATCTCACCAGCAACAAAATAGCAGCTATACAAAAAGTATAGCAAATTCTAGAATTAAATAGTTACACTCAGCTAATTATGCTCAACCCAGTCCACACAGTTACTCAGCCACCTAATTTTGATACATACTTTTGTAACTGCTCTGAGAACAGTGATGGCATCATTACCACAGGTCTTAGTGATCATTTTCATCATTTTACTGCACAGGAAAATCACTAGGGATAGGATAGGCCTACACAGACAATAAAGAAAATGAGGTCAGCTAGAAACTACAGTAAAGAAACACTTTGGTAAATAGTACACAATTTGTGACTGGACAGAGATAACAAGTTGCGGACGTGCTTGATGCCTGGGAAAAATTCAAAACAGTAATCACTACCATCATACTCCAGTTAAAGAGGTTAGGATGTGCGAGATGTTAGATAATATGAAATTCAAGAACCAGCTGCTAAAGATTTACAAAGCAAACAGACAGGATGTTGTATAGAATTAATTCAAGGGTGAACAAAGTGGAGTCTTATAAAAGGAGCAAAGGCAAACACTATTGCTCAAAAATTGAAGTGTAAAGCATAACTGACTCAACAACTAAAACAGTTGAGGGTATAGCCATAAGCCAGTAGATGAATTAACATAGTACTCACTATCATTAATGAGGTATACTCTGAAACATCTAAGGTGGCAAATTACTTTAATTCATACTACACATCATTGCATCAACACTAAGTAAGTAAACTTCTGGCATCAAATACCTTGCACAGACTCTGGTAAGTTTCAAACATACTATATACCAATAAGGTAACTAAACAGTTGTCAACTAGTAAGTGTATCTCTGACTTTGTCAAAAGAACTACCAAAGCGCAGTTAAGAAAACCTAACTAAAGCTGAGCCCTGATAACATCCCATTAAGTTCCTAAAAAAGATGGTGCTAATTTATCCCAATCCCTTGCTCACTTGTGTGGAAATTCTCAATCACCACTAATGCCGTGCGGAGGGAGTTCAAGGAGAATGAGTTCTCCTATCTTCAAAAAGAAAAATAGTAACAGGTCCCAGTGCAAAGCAGCTATGGGCCCTGTTGGTATACTCAGTATATCTGAAATTCTAGGAGGCGGTGTGTTCTCAGTAGTTAAGTACCTTGTGACAGCAACGTTCTCCATAGCTATCAATGTTACCCAGAGGTCCTGCCGACCTCATACTATTAGTTGCACAAAAGGAACTGAAATGTGTCAAGGGAACCTCCTTGGTATGGTACAGACCTGCAAAGGGCCTTCACATTCTCAACCACAATATATATTATGTATGAAACTGTTCCGGTATGGGTTCTGTAAGACGGTTCGTCTGCTACCTTGGCAACAGGAGACAAATAATAAAATCAACAAAACGAATCCAGAACCCTGCAGTACTGTAGAGTTCCCCAGGGTATTCTGGGTCATATTATTCTTATGTTATGTGTGATATGCTATCGGTGTCAGTAAACTCTACTGTATGCAGATGACAGTGCTCTGTTAGTGTCGAGTGAAGACCCACAAGATATTTGCTAATGTTTTACCTTGCTGGACTGAGTCCTGCAGCAAATGGTTAGTGAACAGCAAATATCATTGCACTAGGAAAATGACCATTGCATTCTCTTTGTACAGGAAACATAAACTGAGAAGAGGTAAATAGTAATGTTCAATATAATGGGGCCATCACTGGTTCATCAGTAAAATATGTAGAATCCCATTCCATGCACATGTCAGGAGAATTGATAGGGAACAGTGTAGTTAAGCAGATGTAGACTGAAGTTCCTGTATAGACACAATGTCTACCTGCACTGAAGTTCGCAGGACCCTATGTCTAGCCCTTCACAATGCCATATGGATTACGCATGATCTTCTTGGTACTCTGCCTGACAAGAACGCTAAGACTGGGCCACCGTGCAGAACAAGTTTGATATGCTGAAATGTTGAAGACAGGTAAAACAACTGAAACTAAATCATATTTTATAAAGTGCTAAAAGCAATGTCCAGAATATCTTGCTGTCAATTTTGTCAGGTTAGAACAAAGCAATCTGCTATAGTACTAGGGAGGGCACAGCATATTACCCACAGTCAGTGTGAACTGAAACACCTTTTGTTACAGCAATAAGGAATGAAACAGACTGCCCGCACATGTAAAGCCAGTCATGAACCAGTTCAAGAAGAGTGCCAAAGGTGTCCCAGTGAATGTAGCTACAGAAAGGGGAATGATTGCACCTGTTTTTAGCTAACATGCATTAAATTTTACCTTATTCACAGTAATGACCCTAGTATTATATGAATGTCTTATTGTGGTGAGTAGATAGTCTTTTAGTATGATAATGAATGTTATCTTCATGTAGAATAATGAAAATATTATAACCTTTATATTATAATAATAAGGTAAAAGTTAATGGAAATAGAAGTCACTCTGTCTGACTTTTTTTTTGGGTTATCCAAGTTCTCACACATATGCTGCTATGTATGATAATTATATATATTTCTTATTTGTGTATACCTGAATAAACTTACTTACACAAACATGATTAGATTTTAGATTTTGCCACGGTAGCTACAGTTTGTGTGCACCCCATCCATCCTGTGAATGATGGCGAGCATGTGGATACACAAAGGCCACAGGAACTAGGCCCCAAATTAACAAGTGTATGGATTTATCTGTATCTATAGTTCACTTATCTGTACAAACAAATTGAAATTTGTAGTATATCTGATATCTTATTTTCATTAATAAGATATCTTGACATGCACATAGGTTGTTATTATGCTGTCTGTCTCTGTATTCTCTAAATAAATTGGACAAGCACATAAGTGTTCAAGAGGAGTGACCATATGCTGATCACATAATTTTTACATTTAGTTTTTATTTGATCATCATCTGTGTGTCTCCCAAACTGCCAGAACATAACCAAGCTAGAGAAGCCTTATACAACATCAGTCAGTGCATTTGTGCAAAATTTTGTCCATAAACATACTTATCTACGCGTTCTGTTATCATAGTGGGTTATAGATCCTCAGGCTTTACGCTGCATTCCTGTAACAACAATCATCTTCATTATTTCTTCTCTCTAATATTATTCCTAATGCTGGGTGGAGCACAGTTACCAAGTTATATTCTACGTTCTCTCGCTGGATACTCTTCTTGGCTAACTGTATCAACTTTATCATGAGGTAATCAATGGCATTGGGATCACCTTAATTTGTACATTATTCCTTTGTCTAATTTTGAGTAAATCTATACCTGGCTGTGTTGTTGATGCTGTGTCTTTAATGGTGACATACTGATACCTATTAGTATAAGATTTGAACATGTGCCGCATGGCCTCTTATACCATATCGGCTAAGTTTGAGTAGGATGCTGGTCTATCAGTGTCAAAAGCTTTTCTGGTCAATAAAAATTCTATTGATATTCCTATTTTCCAATGCTGTGTAAAGCAGATCTAGCATTTTATGATTGCATCGTTAGTGCTTTTATTTTCTGAATCCAAATTGGTAGGTTGAGTATGTTTGAGTCATATAAATGAATATAGTCCCTGTGCTCGAGTTTCTCAAAGATTTTGATAGCAATGGTAAGTTTGATATTGGCTTCATAGTTGTTTAAATCTGTTGGGTCACCACCTTTATGTATTGTGTAACCCTTGCTGTCTTGAGTAGTTTCGTTGGGAAGGTGCTAGTTTCAGTGACTTGTTAAAAAGTAATGATAGTATGCAGAGGACATGGGCCGCTTCTCTTGTACAATAAATGGTGGACATAGACAGATTCCCGAGTTATTTTTTAAGTGACTTTATAATCTTGTGACTTTGGTGGGGCTCAGTTGGAGAAGATACAGAATCTAAAATTCCTATTTGGCAGTCTCGCATGGCATTGGCACGTGATTTTATTGGTGAGATTTAGAACCTATGGTTGAAGAAGCTATTTATCTTGTTAGCTGTGTCAGTGGGTTGCAGTGGTGTTTCATTAGGTCAGTTAGGAAAATATTCTTGGTTTTTTTCCAGTTTGTGGTCCCTTGTAGATCTGAGTGTGTGTTTTCCAGGTCTTTTATATCTCCTCTGTGTCAGTGAATCACTGTAGTAGTATAGTTGTTTGGCTTTCTTTATTACTTTGGTGAGGACTGATGAGAATAGTGTTAAGAATATCTGTATTGGGTTCTGCTCATATTGTTTCATATTGGTGTTTCTTATCAATGGATTTAATGAAAAGGTTAGCCGTGGCAACCAAGCTGTTTGCTCTGTGATCTGTTTCTGTTTTTATAGACAATGTTTGTTGTATAGTCTAAGTAATTTGTTAAGAAAAATGTCTGTCCAGTCATCAATACCATTGGCCTTGGAGAATTTGTAGCCAGTCAAACAGTCTCTAGGTCAGCTGTGAACTTCTTATTGAGGCCTCATCATGAGTCTAAAATGAAACTTTGTTGCATTCAAGCTGTGGTTTACCAATGTTTGTCAAGAGGAAGGTAGGGTGTAGTGTCTGTAGTGCTATCTGTGATTATCCCTGATTTAAGGGGGCTAGTATATTGGTCCATATATGTGGTCTATTATGGCTGCACTTGTTTCAGTGAGCCTGGTTGGCTGAAGTGATGTTGTATGAGAAGTGTGTTGTCTATATTACACAAATCAGTTACAGGCTGATCATCTAGTAGGCCAAGGTTGTGTGCTGAAGTTCCCAGCTAAGAGAAGGTGGTAAGCACCATTTGTGTGTGTTTGTTATTAGTGCCTTCACTCTACCGAAATCTGGCGTATGCTTGTGTGGGTATCCGCAAATGGCACCGACAGCACTCCTTCAGGGTCTCAGCGCCCAAATTCAGTGGTGCCTCAGTGTCTGCTAGTCTTTCAAAAATTTGTTACCTTTTCATGAAATGGCAGAGAATTTTGTGAGCTGCAATAAAACAAAAAGTACGAAATTTCCGATGGAAACGGATTAAATTATGCTCGCGTAATTTTGATAAAAGTCAGTTTACATTTACGTAATCGGCGATTTTGGCAACTTGACTTCATTTAAAATAATTACATTATTTCAGTTTCAACTAAAATTTAGCTATTTTACTAGTATTACTTTATATCGATGAGCACAAGAGGTCTGGTGCCATCTTGTTTTTAACTACAAATAGTGACGGAATTAGACTTGGTTACTTATCACAAAAGTTCAAATACCTAATTCTCAATAGCATTCAGAATAAATATCGAGATTTATATACTAAATCAACATTTCTCGTTCATTAGTTACGCTTGAGGCTTTACAACAAAATCCCATTTTTATTTTTATTTTACATAATGAATTCTTATTCATACCCAAAAAATAGAAGATTTACTGTTATGCAACATTGTAATAATTAGCAAATATCATCACCACATTTGTGAATTATTATTAAATCCACCAGCTGGCGTGTATTAGACGTGTGAGGTCGCTTGTTTATCTTGAACATCGACAAAATTTACCATTTCCGCTACTTTGAGCCTCTGGGGTTTCTGCTTTCATTTCCAGTGCTAAACCAATCAAAATCATCTCCTATTTCTACAGGTTCCTTCATCTCTATCAATGAGACCAAGAACTGCAAATACAAATATAAAAAACATACGAAAAACACTGCAGTTGCGTTTTAATCGAAAATCCTTCCAGTTTTTCTCCCATTGTACACAGTGTGCTGCAGGATTTGTTTATGTAGCACATATACCATATAGATGTATTCTCTCATATCTAGGCCCGCGCGTACTACTCATAGTTTATCAGAGTGAGCTGACATGACGAGATTCACGGCTTGACCCTGAACGCAGTCAGATCTACGGACTTGACCTCGAAAGGGTTGAATGCCTTGAAGGTTTTTTACAGTAAAATTGGCAAAAATGCATCTTCCATATTCATCACTAAAGCAAGTGGAAGCATACAGATAATTGGTTAGAGTAATAGATTGCAATACTCACCCCAACTTGATATGGTCTGCAGTTGTGGATTGCCAAATATCCTGGTGAGGGTAGATATTCATTGTCCTGCTTGCCAGGTCCTGTAAGAATAATGCAGGAAAAAGGTGTCTTTAGTGATCTAAGGAGTGCCAGGAGGTCATCATAGTGTTTGCTTAAGGACCTGATGTTGTGAAGTTAAGTACTGATAGATTTTTAAAGTATTGTTTAGAGAAAAGGCTGTGATGCTGTAGTGAAGGCACATTTCCAATAGGTTTTGATTGTGTTTCAGATTATGGAGGTTTAGACTGTGTCAATGATCTCTAGGTTTAAATTATGGTTATTTATATCCTGAGTTGTGTGTTGAGTTTTAGTACTGATATCTGTAGTGGTGGGAAGTTTGACAAGTATATAGCTATAGCATTTTGGTCAGTGTAGAGTATAGTCACTTAATACATGTAATGAAGTTGGTGTTGTCTATGTGTTGTGTTTGGAATGAGCTATGGTACAACTAGGTTTAATCTAATATAAAAATACAAATTAAAATAGCACCAGTCTCACTAGTAATTACACTATGGTCTATTATAATGAATTTGTATTGACTATGTATTGAGCTAGAAATGAGCTATAGTACAATTGAGTTTAATCAAATAATATAAAAAGGTACAAGACTCTCAATTGTGTAATTGCACTAAGGTCTTGTATAAGCGTTTACAAGAATTGAAGTATAACTAGATTTAAACTGACAAGATAAATATATGCTAAGGTATAAAGGATAAAAAAGTAGAAAAAATATATGAGGTAGTTGGTACTAGTTAGCAAAAGATAGTTATGGGCCTTGAACAATAATATAATTGAAATATACACTAATTGCACACATTAATATAGTCACTTAAGATATGAAAACAATCTTAGAGTAGGACTTGTAATATAAACTTATAATATAAAAATACAAATTGAAATGCATTGCACTGCACTCAGAGTCTGTATATGTTGTTAAAAGACTAAGAGTATAAATTAGATTTTAAATTGACAAAATAAAATCTTGTCAATTAAAGTACCAACTTCGCTCTAATATGACATAGCAAATAATATAAATACATAGAAATCCGATATACTCTAGAATGAATAAAATGTCATTACATATGTGACTGTGGAGTAATATTTATCTAATAAGACATAATAAATGATATAAAATAATATAGGAAACTAATATATACCTTAGAATGAATAAAATACGCCATTATGTGACAGGTGGAGTGCTATAATCATTCATGCATTGTTGTGGTATATTCACTGCCATCTAGTGAAGGCATTTCAATGCCGTCTATTATAATAATTATTAGTAGTACATTAATATTATACATGTATGATTATTATATGTTTTATATTATTATACAGTGGACCTCAATTAACGACATTAATCCATTCCAGAGATTTGTCTTTAATCTGATTGTTGTTATCCGAATTAATTTTCCCCATAAGAAATAACAATGGAAATCCAATTAATTCATTTCAGACACCTAAAGTATTAAATAAAATATTTTTTTACACAAATATACATTTCCATACAGAAAACAATGATATATGCAGAATAAATATTGCTGAAATGACACACTTAACACTGACAAACCTACTATAATATGTTTGGTAGCAGACAGGTGCTGCGCAACTTAACATTAAGATCGACAGCACCTAACTGCTGCATACAATGAGGCAAATTTCTTCATAGATCTAAACTTACTCCCTGTTCAGAAACATCCATAATTTTACTACTGTGCACCTACCACATACAGGACTTAAATTCCACATTAATCTTGACTCAAAATGCTTTCTTGATAGGCTGGTGGGACAGGACCTGCCAGGCATAATAATTGTGACACAAAACATCTCTGGCAACATTCCCTCGTGGTCCGATTCAACCTTACAAACTCAGCAGTGGACCTCACATAATGGACGCCTTGCATAGCGTGATACAATTCGTATAGCGGACGCTTTGATCGCTAAAATTTTGCCCCGCATAGTGACAAAATCCGCCAGCGTTTCATTCGAGACGCTACCCACAAAGCTTGAGCCACGCTACATGTTCCGGTGGCATTGCTTACCAGCCAGCCTCCGCGGTAACATCCAAGCATATAATCGGAACATTTTTGTATTATTAAGCAGTGTTTTTGGTGATTTTTTCTGAAAATAAGTGACTCATGGGCCCAAGAGTTTCTAGTGCCAACCCTACAGCAATATGGGTGAGAATTACTATGGAGATGAAGAAAAAGATCATTGATAAGTATGAAAGTGGAGTGCGTGGTCTCCGAGCTGCCAGGCTGTATAATAAACTTAATCAACCATCGCCATTATTGCGGTATAGCCGCTGCCGCTGCTGCTGTATCACCGCGCCAGCTGCTGCTGCACCAGCCGCTGCTGCCGCTGTACTCACCATCAGCTGCTCCGCTGCTGTAGCATCATCTTGCCGCTGCTGTAGCATCGCCTGCTGCCGCTGTAGCATCGCTCTGTCGTCTGTAGCATCGCTCGCTGCCGCGCCGCTGTAGCATCACCTCGCTGCCGCTGTAACATCGCCAGCTGCTGCTGCCAAGGCGCAGCACCGCTGTTGGTGTGGCTTTCATTGAGAATACCAAGAAACAATTAACTTAAGAGGATTTGCCACCCAGATAGCCTCCAAAAAGTCAGTGTCATCAAGACTGTCTAACTTATTTCCATTGGGGTCCTTAATCTTGTCTCCCAGGATGCAACCTACACCAGCCGACTAACACCCAGGTGAACAGGGCACGCCTGGAACTAGTGCCTGCACAGGAATTTAGAGCCAGCAAAGGTTGGTTTGAGAGATTTAACCTTTCAGGGAACTGGCCCCAGAGATCTACGGCTTTACTGCTCAGGGTCCAAACTGTAGATTCACGCTGCACATGAGCTCAGCTCACTTGATAAACTGTGAGTGTACATTTGGGCCTAGATATGAGAGAATACATCTATGTGGTATGTGTGCACCACATAAAACAGATCCCAGCACACTGTGTATAATGAGAGAAAAAATGAAATCATGATTCTTTCGATTAAAATACAACTTTTGGCAGTGTTTTTTCGTATGTTTTATAGCTGTATTTGCGACTTTGGTCCTGATAGAATGGGAAGATATATTACAGAAATAGAGATGTTTTGATTGGTTTTAGCATTGGAAATGGCTTGAAACTGAGCTCAGCAGCGGAAATAAGCACCTTGGTCGATATTCAAGAGTAACAAACGACTTCACACCGCCCACACACGTCAGCTGCGGTCTATACATCTACAAATATGTGATGATATTTATACACTATTACACAAATATGTTTCAGTAAATCTTCTATTTTGGTGAATAAAAATTCATTATGTGAATAAAAAATCAAAAATGGAATTTATTTGTGCTTCCCAAACATAAATCTAATGAACAGAGGAAATGCTAGTTTAGTGCCGTGAATGCCTACATTGTTTATTCTGGACCCCATTTGAAACTGGAATATTTTGAACTTTAGGCAATTGGCCAAATTACTTAATTTCCATCACTTTATTTTTAGAAGAAATAGTTGACTTGGCGATTTTTGTGCTTCAATCGATAGAATAGAAGTAATACGTGAAATAGCAGAATTTGGTTGATTGGAATAATGTAATTGGCCTAAAATGGGAGCCAAAGTCAACGCCGACCGGGAATATCGCTTGACACATCAAAATTTTATGAGCATAATTTTTCTGCCACTAATTAAATTTCGTACTTTTGGTTTTATTACCTTCACAAAAAGATTCTACGATTTCATAAGAAAAAATAACAAATTTTTTTTTTTGAAAATTCTGACACTGGTGCGTGATCAGATTTGGGCCTTGGACCCTGAAAGGGTTAAGAATCGTAGTGACATACATAGTGTGATAAGGCCTGTTCTGGAAGAAAATACTCAAACAGGACCTACAGTACTCAGAAGGAAAAGGCACTCCTATGACACAGTGTCTCATCAGCCACATGTAATTCACAAAGGTAAGTGCCATTTATTCCTTATTTAGTAGAGTAGTACATGCACAATATATATTGTGCATGTACTTACTCTACTATTGTGCATGTATCCTTCTCTTGTGTGTGGTGTTTTACACTTATGTGGTGTACTTTTTTCAAACTTTTGGGTGTCTTTGCATCGGATTAATTTGATTTCCATTACTTTATGGGGAAATCTTATTCACATAGCTTAACATTTCATAACAGCCAGCCTCTTGCACGGATTACGTCGCTGAGGCAGTCCACTGTACGTCAAAGGCTCCTAAAATCTGAACACTACCTGAAAAATCCTAGAACAGCAGACACATTCATCTCCTTCAAAACTACTGTTAGAAAACATCTTATCCTCGATACACTCCCACAACTAACTGCATAAAAACCACCTGGTGGTCCATGATTTACTCACTCGCCACCCATTTGACTATAAGTACAGAAATACGTGATCCTAATCTTAAATAATGATTCCAAAGTAGTCATGTTTCTGTGATAATTTCTTAATATAGAAACGGTGTATTGTGCCAAAACAAAAGTATCTACATTGCTAAACCTACAAACTAGTATTTGTCACTTAGTATTTAGTCATTTAGTATTTAAATACATTATATTTATTCACTTAGTATTTGTCACTTATATTTAGTCACTCTAGTATTTAGTCACTTATATTTAGTCACTTAGTATTTAGTCACTTAGTATTTAGTCACTAGTATTTAGTCACTTAGTATTTAGTCATATTTAGTCACTTAGTATTTAGTCACTTAGTATTTAGTCAACTTACTCCACACAATTTGTTATGATTTAGGTTAGAATTAATCTAAGTTTGTTTTGAAATGCTCTAGTCATGCCAGGTGTTCTACATGAACCACACAATAACCAAAAATCTGTAAACCCTGCATTGTAATCTCTATAGAGAATAAACTTTGATTTGATTTATTGTGGGAATTGTTGATGAGTGATGAGATGGTAGAGGCAGAGGATGCAGGTGTTTTTTTTGTTTGAAGGAGAATCTCTTCATAAAGACATCAGGTAACAAATCCTTTCTGGGTTACTCTCCTTCTTGGTTTGTTAATGCCACTAGGACCAGCTTGAGTCACTGACCTTTGTCGCGCAAAATATCTGTCCAGAGAGCTATGCTTCGCCCCTAAGATTTCCTAAAATGGGCCAAGAGTGTTATTGTACAGCTGCCACATAGCTTATACACAGCTGTGTCAGGATACATTCATCCATAAATGCTTGCAACTTTGTAAACATTGTACATATTTAATCTTTTGACGTAAGGCAACTTCTCCGCCCCTTCCTCCTCCTCCTCTGCCTCTGAAGGAAATCCCTGAGCTTTGGCCCTGTTGCTGCTGCACCTGAAGCTCTTGTAGTTTTGTGAGGCTGGGCTCTCACTCGTCTCCACCAAGCCGACATCTCAGCACAACCTCCAACCCCATGGACTTCCCTAATGCCACAATAGGTTCCATTAACTGGCATAGGCCCCTTAGGGTCAGCCCCAACCCTTCAAACTCTCCTTGGTACCACATTGAGGCTTGTTACATTTTTCTCCAAGCAGAGTTCAAAGTCCCAAAGTTACTCCTCCCAAGCCTTTACCTATAAGGTTTATACAACTGAGGATACTGAAGTGATCTTTCCCAGAACTCTCTTAGGTCAATTCAGTGTCTGAGGTCACTTAGCACTTTAAAACACTGCTTTGTGCAGTTTTGAAATTTGAAATGACCTACTGGTCCATGGGTCAGAGGAGAGGAGTGATATTAGGAGGTGAACTTACTTTGATGAAGCTCACTCCCCCGCAGCTTGTCCCTTGCAAGTCGTGGAGGACAGCAGTGAGCATTGTCCATTACCAGAGGCACTTGAGTTCCAATTTATTTACTAAGAGGTACTGTTTCACAGTGGAGCCAGAAACACTCATAGAAATCCAGTCAATAAACATGTCTCTACTGTTTGCTCTCCATATCACAAACAATTTAGTCTTGATTTATTAAATATTTTTTCTTGAAATACTCTAGGAGTTTGAGTGATACACGTCACACATCATCACCCAGTAAAGGCTTCACTTTGCACCTACCTAGCATTACTACACAACATTAGAGTAAGCCTGTCTTCTTATAGGCTTGTGTCCTGGGGAGTGCTTTTCCTCCTGAGTAAATGTAGGTCCTGTTTGCATTTTCTTCCAAACAGGCCTGTTTCATCACAAACATTTGTTGGGGTCTTTAATTTTAGGTGTGTCTGTGTACCCTCTAAAGTCCTATACATATTTTTCAGCCGCTTTTTTGTCAGAACTGGCAGTCTCGCCTGCCTTATCACACTGTGTATGCCATCACGATTCTTAACAATCTCAAACCAGCCTTTGCTGGCCTTAAATTCATCAACAAGAGCACTATTCGTGGCATTTTCTTACTGAGATCCTGTGCAACTGCTCTGCTCTTTCACATATTATTGACTGAGAAATACTATCTCTGATAATTTTCTCATTTATCCAATACCAACAACAGTCTCTCTACATCTTTGAATATTTACATCTCTGCTTTGTAAGACATTCACCTTTGCAACAACAGCTTCCTTGATTGCCTTTTTGTTGCACAAGATAGTACTGATGGTTGAATGGGGTTTGCTGTATAACTTTCCAATCGAGATATGCACTCTCATACTTCCCTTTCTATTATCTCCTTTAAATCAATGGTACACTCCTACCCTTTTACCACAGGGTTGGCACTAGTAGCTTTCTTGGGGCCCATGTGGCTTATTTAGCAATTACATTTACAGTGGACCCCGTGATACCGATTTTAACTGCAGTAAGAGGGCTCATTATACATGTAATAATCGGCATATGAATGAATTTTCCTCATAAGAAATAATGGAAATCAAATTAATCCGCAAGACACCCAAAAGTATGAAAAATTCTTTTTACACATGAAATATAAGCATTTTCCTACACACAAAGGAGAAGGATACATGCATTAATAGAGACTAGTACATGCACTGCATATATTGTGCATGTACTAGTCTACTAAATGAAGAATAATGACACTTACCTTATTGAAGATGCAGCAATGATTGATGAGACATCGTGTCCTGGGAGTGCTTCTTTCTCCTGGAGTACTGTAGGTCCTGTTTGGTATTTTCTTCCGAACATGCCTATCACTGTGTATGTCACACGATTCTAACTTCAAACCAACCTTTGCTGGCTCAACACTAATATGAGCACTAGTTCCAGGCATTTTTCCTGTTCACCTGGGTAATGACTGGTGTGGGCTGTATCCTGAGACAAGATTACGGACCCTAATGAAAATAAGTTAGACAGTCTTCGCATGACACTTGACTTTTTGGGTTATCCTGCAAATCCTCTGGGGTTAATTGTTTCTGTATTCCCCACAAGCCACATCAACACAAAGGGCAGCAGCAGCAGACGATGCTACAGCAGTAGTGAGACGATAAGCAGAGCAGTAAGAGACGATGCTACAGCAGCAGACGGGACAAGCAGCAGCAGCAGCAGACGATACAGGCAGACATGCCCACAGCAGCAGGCAGACGATGCTACAGCAGCAGTAGACGATGCTACAGCAGCAGCAGACGATGCTACAGCAGCAGCAGCAGCAGCTGACAGTGCTACAGCAGCAGCAGACGATGCTACAGCAGCAGCAGACGATGCTACAGCAGCAGACGATGCAGCAGCAGCAGACGATGCCGCAGCAGCAGCAGACGATGCTACAGCAGCAGCAGCAGCTGACAGTGCTACAGCAGCAGACGATGCCAGCCAGCAGCAGACGATGCTACAGCAGCAGCAGACGATGCTGAGCAGCAGCAGCAGACGAAGGTTGCAGGCAGATTTATGTTACAGCAGCAGCAGCAGCAGGCAGCTGCATCACCACAGTAGCTATGGTTGATTGGGGCTTCTATTATACAACCTGGCCAGCTCCGGACACGACTCCACTTTCATATCATCAATGATCTTTTCACCTCATTGTAATTCCTACCCTTATTGCTGTAGGCTGGCACTAGGTTTTCTCAGCCCATGGTCACTTATTTTCCAGATAAAATCACCAAAACACTGTAATAATAATGAATGTTACGATTAGGTTTGGATGCTACCGCGAGGTTGGCTGGTGCAAATCACGCACCGCGGAACATGTGAGGCTGGCTAAGGCGACATTGACGCGCTCGACTTAACAGCGCAGCTGGTTTTTGAGCGGTATGCGGCAAAATTTTTATGACAGCGTTGTATGCGGATTAACTGGGCAGGATGCTAACGGGCGCGGGGTCCACTGTACCAAAAACACTGGAATAATACAAATGCACTTATAGCACGGAACCACCGCAGTGGCTTTTAAACAGTGGTAATACTGGCTGGTACATGGTGTGAGTGGTCATTCATCAGATCCATGCCGACACGCTAATATCGCTCCAACTGAGTTTTAGGCAAGTATCTCAGCCAATTCTTTGGACGCCAAAAGAGAGGTTATCCAATTTTGTCGTTATTCGATGGAAATAATCGAGGGTCCACTGTGTTATAATATTATACAGTGACCTCGCCATAAATGGTACGCGTTATGTTAAATCACTTATACGATAAGCATTTGAACTCGTGACTTTGGCTCACCATGAGATTCATCTGGGATGATCCTACGCTGGCCTCAGCTGCCCTGCAGGTGCCAGTTTTTACAAGCTGTGCCAGTGCGGTCGTGATTCACACACATATTCCTAGTATATTTCATATTATTCTGTGTTTTTAGTGATTGGGAAGCAAATATTACCATGGGTCTTAAGAAAGCTTTCTAGTGCCAACTCCTGCAGTAAAAGGGTGAAAATTACTATGGAAAATGAAGAAAGAGATAATTTGGCACGTAAAGTGGGAGGCGTGTCTTGAGCTGGTCAGGTTGTGGCACCAAAACCCAATCAACCATCGCCATCGTAATACAAATGGCAATCAAGGAAGCTGTTCTGCAAGGTAAAGTTTGTTTTCAAACAGAGATCACAAGTACTCAAGATGTTGAGACTGTTATTGGTGGATAAACTAAACAGATAGCAGGAGAGCACATTTCTCAAGGCTTATCAGATGTAGTGTTGTTAGAAGTTGCATGACGATTTAATTAGAAAATGCCTGCAACAGTAAGATATGAGTGGAATTCTAAGGCCAGCAAAGTTGGTTTGAGAAATTTAAGAATCAGAGGTCATAAGTGTATGCTACTAGGTGAGGCTGCCAGTTCAGACCAAAAGGCTGAAATATGTATGAATTCAAGGAGTACATAGATGTCAGCATAGTTGCTGATCCCTGTGTTATAGCATAGCATATTAGTATCATCCATGTGCTTTAGATAGAGATCCCTTTGTAGGCCTGTGGACTCTGTGTGACGCCACGGGATGCCTGTGTAGGCTCGCATCGCCCCGCCCCACCGCGTGACCATCCAGATGTAAGAACACGGCAAGGCTGGGCCCCCATTCCTCATCATCTCAGTCTGACAATATATGTTACCATCCAACAAGTGTGTCTACCTTTCAACCTCACATTCATTTAAGAAACCTTAAGTGATATAGAGCAGTGAAGGACTGAAACCTGAAATAAGTGTTTAATTGTGATTTAAACAGGCCTCCTGTTTTGTAAGAAAATGCCAAACAGGACTCCACTCATCCAGGAGGAAAAGGTACCCTGTGATATGTTTCATAAAAGACAGGCTTACTCTCTCTGATGTGCTAATGCTGTGTGGTAGGATTGCAAAGGAAGCCTTCATTGTACCACTCTGAAACCTCAGAGCGTTCAGGCAAACAATGTCTCAAGGCTAATTTGTGTGTGCTGGAGGGCAAATAGTAAGTATGCATGGGTCACTAGGACTTCTTTTTCTATGACTGGTTTGCACCATGCATTTGCCCCACTGTAAAAAAATTACTCCTGAAACAATTGACCTAAGTGTCTCCTGGTATTAGACAATGCCCTGGTCATCCTCCTTCAGACTCTGGCAGACACTTTATGGGGACATGTGAGCTCATTGCTGGGCCAAGTTTTTGCCTCCCACCACTCCCTCTCCTGCAGCCTAAGTAATTCAGCAGGTCATTTCAAATCAAAACTTACACACAAGCCATGCTCTGGGTATGCTTTGGAAGTGACCTCAGACACTTGATTGACTCTAAGAGAGCTTTGGAAAGATCACTTTAGTATCTCAGTTGTGGCAGAGACAGGTAGACAGACACACAGGCAGATACAGACACACACAGGTAGACAGACACATGTGTAGACAGGGCACAGGTAGACACACAGGTAGACAGATTACACAGGTAGACAGACACAGGTAGATGGACACACAGGTATGTGACACACAGGTAGATAGACACAGGTAGACAGACACAGGTAGACAGACACACAGGTAGACAGACACACACAGGTAGAGCCAGAAAGAGTTAGACACACAGGTAGATAGAAAGACAGACACAGGTAGACAAGATAGACACACAGACAGAAAGACAGACACATAGGTAGACAGAAAGACAGACACAGGTACAGAGTGGTGACACAGGTAGACAGAAAGAGACACAGGGATAGAAAGACACACATGTAGTGAGCAGAGATAGACATACAGGTAGACTGACACAGGGTAGACTGACACACAGGTAGACCACATATATGTAGACTGCCAGCACAGGTAGGACTGACACAGAGACTGAAAGATACACAGGTAGACCGGGGGCACATGCAGGGTAGACCGGGAAGACACAGGCACCAGACACACAGGACCGAAGACAGGTAGGACCAAAGACACACAGGTGACTCAAAGATACAGGTAGACCGGAAGATGTTTATAGACTCAAAAGACATAGGTAGACTGGGAAGAACATACAGGTGTAGACCAGTGATACACAGTAGATCAAAGACACACAGGTAGACCGAAGATACATACTGGGAAGACATGGTAGACCGGGAAGACACACAGGTAGACCGAAGACACACAGGTAGACTGAAAGACACACAGGTAGACTGTCAAAGAGACACAGGTAGATTTGACAGATAAACAGTAGACACACAAGTAGATGGACAGATAAACAGACACACAGAGAGCACACAGATAAACAGACACACAGAGATACAGACAGATAAATACACACACAGAGATACAGATAGATAAACAGACACACAGATACAGACAGATACAGACATGAGATATGGACAGATATACAGGCAGACAGGATACAGACACAGGCTGGTGTGCACAGGAAAGAAACAGTACGAGAGTAAGAGCCTTCTGCTACAATCCCAGGCAAGATTCAGGACTTCATCTTAGCTACAGTGGAACACGTCTGTTAGTGTTAATACAGCACGATGCCGCTGATAGGACAGTTACTCAAACTGATGCTGCCTGGATGATACACGTCTCAGGCTGGTCGTTATTGTCCAGTGGTGTGTATCAGGCCGCCCAGCACCAGCTGCCGATGCACGGGTCGTAAGTCGAGTGGACGATGTTTGAGCAGGTCGAATGGATGGTAGTGCATGGCTATAAGGTACATTATTATAATATATGAATATAACTTAATCATACAAAAAAATAGAAGATTTACCGTTCTGGTAGACTATCGTATTATTTTAACTCTTTCAGGCTTTGGCCGCATTTTAGCATAGCTTGGCGCGGGCCAGGGTTTTTGACGACTAGTACGCCTAAATTCCCAGTACCCAAATCTATGAGAGAAAGGTAGGTCGGTATATGAAAGAATTGGTCTTGTGGTTGTAAAAGTGTATAAAAATCCCGCAAATATTATTATGTATAATGAGAAAAAACTGGACTTGCTTTTGGATTTGGAAGAAGCACTGCACCGTATTTTCGCATGGTATTTATTGTTGCGTCTAGTCTTTCCGGTCTATTTGTGTTGAAGGTATATTACAGAAATTGAGATGTATGACTGGTTTTACAATTGAGCTCAAAGTAAAGAAACAAGCTCATTTTACTCAAGTCGTGCAAACAAATCATGCTATACACCCAATACACGCCACAACTGCGTGAGTCTGTTCTTCACAAGTGTGTGCTGATATTATTTGAGTTTAGTTTTTACACTAAATGGTAGTCTTAAATACAGTAATCTTCGATTTGTGAGAATAAAAAAATTCAAATGGAAAGTAAAAGAATATAAGAGGGGCATGGGGACGTGACTAATGAACAGAGGAAAAGCTATTTTAGTGCCAGGAATGTCTTTCTTGTTTATTCTGATCCCATTCAGAAATTGCATCTTTGAAATTTCAGTGAAATTGGCAAAATTGCTTAATTTGACCACTGTATTGATAGTTGAAATTGGTAAACGAGTGGTTTTCAAAATCATTTGATAGAAAAAATGGAGTTCTCAGTGAAATAGTTATGATTTTTGTTTGATAAGTAGCATAATTGAATTCACAAAATAGGCTCAGTGGGTAAAATTGCTGATGCGTGAACATCATTTAGACCATTAAATCTGGTGAGAGAGCATAATTTGTAAGTTTTCACTCAAATTTCATACTTTGGTAACACATGATCGGGAAAGATTCTATCTTTCATAAGAAAACTTTTTTTTCTTTATTTGAAATTTGGCTGACCCTGAGAACAAGTCTCTGAGAGGGCCTGTTAACCCTGAAAGGGTTAATTGTATAAATAATAACCCATCTAATGCATCGCATATTGGAATGGATAGGGCCATTTCACAAAAGAATCCTAACAGTTCTGCTACTTGGAACTCAATTTCCCAAGGGCATTTTTGTCAGAAACCAATCAGAATCATATCTATTTCTGCAATATATCATCCATTCTATCAAATGAGCATCTAGAGAAAAAAAGTAAGAATACATCCATGAAAACCATATGAAAATACAGTGGGTCCTCGAGCCTTTGTAATTAACTGCTCCAGAGAGTCTGTCGAATGCTAAAATCCATTTTATAAGAAATAATGGAAATAAATTAATCTGTTCCAATGCCCAAAATATTAATTTTTTTTTTTCAATTAAATAAAGATTTATACAGAAAACAATGAGAAATCAAGTACATACATATAAAATAAATAAATAATGCAATTACTTTACCAGCACTTCTGGTGATGGAACACAGGAGGGGATAGAGGAAGGTATACATCATTGTTTGGAAGGGAATCCCCTCTGCAAAATCCCAGGTACCAAGTTCTCATCTGGGGTTACTTCTCTCTTTGGTTTTAATGATATTAAACAACTGAATACTGGACCCATGTTGCACAAAATATCTGTCCAGAGAGCCTCTGCTTCTGGCATATAGGATTTGTCTGCAGGGACACAGCATTGTCATTGTACATGCTGCCAACACAGCCTGCAACAGTTTATTGTGTGAAGTTCCATCCATAAATAATTGCACTTCAGTCCACTTGCACGAATGTCCTTAATCTTGAAGAAGGCAATTTCCTCCATCCTCACTTCCTCCTCTCCGCAATTTGAGCTGTGGTCTCTGCTGCTGCAGATAAGCTCTTGCAGCTCCCAGGCTAGCCCTTCATCCTGGCCCTCCACCAACTCCTCTTCCACATCCTAAACTTGAATCCAATCCCGTGGAATCCCGCAGACAATACTTCCCACACCTGGCATAGGCTCCTCAGAGTCAGCCCCAAACCTTCAAAATCTCTGCTGTACACATTGTGGCCATAATTTTCTCCAAGCAGAATTAAAGTTCTGCAACCACTCCTCCCAAGCTTTCCTCTATAAGGCGTATAAATGAGGATATTGAAGTGATCTTTCCAGAACTCCTAGGTCAGTTCAGTGTCTGAGGTCATCCAAAGCATCAAATGCTGCTTTGGTGTACAGTTTTGAAGTTTGAAATGACTCATGGTCCATTAATGGAGGAGAGGAACTGTATTAGGGGGCAAGAACTTCACTGTGATGAAACTAACCACATCTACCATTTGCTCTTCCAAGTCTAGAAGATGAGCATGGAGCATTGTCCATTTCCATGGAGGCACTTGAGTAAATAAATTTGTTTCCAGGAGGTATTTTCTCACACTGGGGCTGCAACAATTCATTAAACCAGTCAAGGAAAATTCTCAGACTCCATGCCTTACTGTTAGCCTTCTACATCACACACAAATTACTCCTTTGGCAACACTGTTTTTCTTTGAACAGTCTGGGATTTTCAGAGTGATACACTCAGTAAAGCTTACTGCAACCCCACTAACATTACTACAAACATGAGAGTTAGCTTGTTCTTTCATAGGCTTGTGTCCTGGGAGGCCATTTCCTCCAAGCGTGATGTAGGTCCACTTGGCATTTTCTTCCAAAGAGGCCTGTTTCATCACAGATGAACACTCTTGTTTGGGTTTAAATTCTTCAGTGTCTATTGCTTCCTAAGGTTGAGGTCAAAAATTTGGGGCATCAACTTCTTTTTATTTTAACCTTCAGGTCCACAGCTCCAAATCTGAGTCACGCACTAGCAACCAAGAATTTAAAAAAATTGTTATTTTTCTTATGAAATCATAGAGAATCTTTTTGTAAGGTAATAAAACAAAATACGAATTCTCCATGGAAATTGATTTAAATTATGCTCTCAATTTTGATGTGTCAGTTTATATTTACTAATCGGCGATTTTGGGCTGATTTTGTTCCATTTTAGGCCAATTACATTATTCCAATCAACCAAATTTTAGCTATTTCACTAGTATTACTTCTATTCTATCGATTGAGTACAAGAAATCACAGCCAACTGCTCTAACTACAAAATAAAAGGATCGAAATTGTTAATTTGGCCAATTTAATACAAAGTTCAAAATATTCCAATTTCAAATAGGTCCAGAATGAACAATGGTGTATTCTGGTACTCAAACTACACATTTCTGTTCATGTTATGTTTGAGGCTTTACAAATAAATTTCCATTCTTTTTACCTTTATTCACATACTGAATTTTTATCTACACCAAAAAATAGAAGATTTACTGCAGCAACACTGTACAATTGTATAAATATCATCAATATATTGTAATGCATATTGCACCACCAGCTGACGTGGTATTAGACGGGTGGAGGGTCGCTTATTTACTTCCGAATATCGCAAATCTAACATTTCCGCTTACTTTGAGCTCCGCTCGCCATTTCAGCCGCAAACCAATCAAAATCATCTCTATTTCTGTGGTTATGTCTTCCTATTCTATCGTCGAGACCAAGAAATCGTAAGCAACACAACTATAAAAAAATATACGTAAAAAAACACTGCAAGTTGCCGTTTTAATCAAAACCGCGATTTCATTTTTTCATTATACTACAGTGTGCTGCAGGATCTGTTTTATGTGGTGCAATACATACCATATATGTATTCTCTCAATATCTAGGCCTATGTACCACTCACAGTTTATCAGAGTGAGTCGAGTTCACATGTAGGATCTACGGCTCTGACCCTGGAACGAAAGTCAGAGATCTACGGACGGACTCCTGGTGCTGGGTTGCAACAAATTTTTTTACTTTAAAATATGTTTAGAGGTTCATATGTAGAAGAATGTGACAGTTTCAAAAGTATCAGCCAACAAACAACAGAGAAAAAAAATATTTAATGACTTTCAGTACAAAGAATGACAAATGGCACTACGAGAAACTTCCGACAATCCCAGCCAGAATATGTCTGACACGAACTTGATGCACATGTTTCATCTAATATATCTACACGTGAAACAAAATACATTTGATAGATATTCGTACCACCAAAATATCTGGCTTTACTCTGGGCAAAAATCAAAATATTTGATATATTCCAAAGAATACCAAATAGCCAAACACTTTGTTATATTGTTCAGAAAAATCATTTCAATACAACTATTAATAATGGTGTAAACTCAAAGGAAATAAGTGAAAAAGTTACTTCCTAGATATAGGCCTGGAACGCCAAGACCTGCAGTCTCATAAATGCTCGTGAAAATCATGTTTGAGCCTCTGTGGTTTTCTAAGTAAACTGATGTTCGAGTGCAGTTATCCTCTTCAAAATACCGCTTTTCATCACCGTAGACCCCAAATAAATACAAATAAGGTAGAGGAGGAGAACCATTTGACATCTAAATATTGCTGGTGGACTCGCCATATTATACTATTCTAATTGTGGGTCTAGAGTATATAATATGTTTGTTTATACTTATAGTGTTTATTGTATCATATTAGATCAATTTGATAGATAAATAAGCTGTATAGTTGATATAAGCTGACAGGTTGGTTACCTGAAGTGATTTCGCCTGGCAACATCTGAGTGGGAGACTGTTGAGCGTTTCTCAGATGGCTCTGATTGGCTGGCACTCTACTGATAAGCTCCACCTACTTTATATGATGCTAAATAATCAATTATTACAGGGACTCGAAGCATAACAAAAACATCGCATACCGCATAACCAATCCACATAATCGACGCTTTGATCGCAAAAATTTGGCCTCGCATACCGCTTCCTAAAAACTCCGCCACCGCCTCTCGGCCCGAGACGCGCCCAGCACGCGCCTGAGCCAGCTCTCATGTTCTGGCTGCATTGTTTACTAGCCAGCCTCCGCGGAAGATCCAAGCATACAATCGAATATTTGGATATTACAGTAAGCTGGTGCTTTATCTGGAAAATAAGTGACCAAGGACCTCAAGAAAGCTTCTAGTGCCAACCCTACAGCAATAAGTGTAGAATTCCAATAGAAACGAAGAAAGAGAAATGAAGTGGAGTGCGTGGTTCTGAGCTGGTCAGGTTGGTAATAAGAAACCCAAATCAACTACTTCTCCTACCATTAGCAACAGAAAGGCAATCAAGGAAGCTATTCTTTGCCAAAGGTTCAACTGTGTTTCTAAACAGAGATCAAAGATAAAGATGCTGAGAGATTCCTCTTATTGGTGTGGACATAAATGAAAAATGATAGCAGGAGATAAAGCGCCTCTCTGCCGATCATGTTTGGTATACAGGGTTGCATGAGGATTTAATTGTAATGCTGCACACTTTAGTACATGAGTGAATTTAAGCACAGCAAGAAGGGCTTGAGATTTAAGAAGGTGAATGGCATACATAGTGCATATGTGGTGAGGCTTGCCAGTTCGGACCACAAAGCAGCTGAAAATATGCAGGAATTCAAGGAGTACATAGAAAGTGAAGGACTGAAACTGAACAAGTAAGCCGAATTGTGATGAAACAGGTCAGCTTTAAAGAAAATGCCAACCAGGACCTACACTACTCAGAGGGGAAAGGCACTCCCAGGACATAAGCCCATGAAAGACAGGCTTACTTTGTTAATGTGGCGTTCCAATGCACTGGTGGATTGCAAAGCGAAGCCTTATTAGTGTATCACTCTGGAAACTCCTAGACCGCTCAGGCAAAAGAATCCCCATGAGAATCAGTGTGCTGTGGAGGGCAATAGTAAGGCATGGGTCACTAGGACTTTTTCTATGACTGGTTACACCATGCATTTGCCCCAATGAAAGATTACCTAACTGAAAAAGAACTAGAACTTAAGTGCCTCCTGGTGTTAGACAACGCCTGGTCATCCTACAGACGCAGAGCGACTCTAAGGGGACATGAAATCTATTAAGGTGAAGTTTTTGGCTCTCCTAATACCACTCCTCTCCTGCAGCCCAAGTGGACCACAGGTTGGCTGCAAACTCAAAACTGTACACAAAGTCTGCTTGAAAGGTGCTTTGCAGTGACTCTCAGAAACTCAACTGACTCTCTTAGAGCCTTGGAGAGACTACCACATCTCACCTGTGTAACCTTAGGTAAGGTTTGGTGGGAGGATTAAGAAGACTCTTGAACCTGCTTTGAAGAAACTGCAAATAAATGTGTGTAGACAAAAGGGATTTAAGGTTTGAGGTTAACCCTGAGAGGATTATGCCAGTTGAGGAATCCATTGTGGTACTTTGGGAAAGTCCTTAGGTTGGAGGTGTTAGTGACACGATGGAAGAGCTGGTGATAAGATAAGATAAGATAAGATTTTTGCTGGATTTTTAACCCCGGAGGTTAGCCACCCAGGATAACCCAAGAAAGTCAGTGGCCATCGAGGACTGTCTAACTTATTTCCATTGGGGTCCTTAATCTTGTCCCCCAGGATGCACCCACACCAGCCGACGAATACCCAGGTACCTATTTGCTGCTAGTGAACAGGACAACAGGTGTAAGGGAACGTGTCGAATAGTTTCCACCTACCGAATCGAACCCGGCCCCGTGAAGCGGAGCTTTAGCTACCAGGCCACCGGCCACCGTTGGAGGAGGAGGACAATGAAGAACTAACCACCGATGAGCCGATAGATCAACTCACAGCAAGAGCTGGGACCTGAGGAAACTGGTTCAGAGGAGGGGAGGAGAAATTGAAGAAGCTGCCTACTACAAAGATTAAGAAATCTGTGCAAAGGGCTTGAAGTGGCAACCTTCATGGATGAAAATCACTCCTCGTATTGTGCTACTGCAAGCCGTGTTGGCAACCTGTACACTGACACGTTGTGAAACACTTTAGGGATGTCATAAAGGAACTAGAGTGTACAGGCCACTATGGGACAGATATGTTAAAGTAAAGAAGTCCAGTGACTCTTGAAGCTGGTCCTATGTATTAAAAAGAATCATGGAAGTAACCCTGAAAAGGACTCGACACTAAGTCTAATGGAAGGGATTCCCTTCTAAACACTAACACACACTCTCCCTCCTCCCATCCCAATTTGGAATCATCACCAGATATTCATTGGTGCAAGTGTCATGTAATTGTGCATGCTCTTTTCAGTTTAGGTATTAAAATTAACATTTCATGTAGGACTTTTTTTCAGACTTTGGGTGTCTTGGCAATGATTAATTTGATTTCCATTATTTCTATGGGGAAAATTCATTCGTGATAATGGTGCATTTCATATAACAACCAGCCCTCTTGCATCGGATTAAGGTCATGGCGCGGGGTCCACTGTATTAGGAAAGCACAATGCAAAGAAAAGGATAAAAAGTCAAGGGGAAAATCGCAAAAATATATGGGTTAAGAACAGGTGGCGCTTACCTACATCGCCATTACCATACCTGATATAAATGACTATAATTTCTTGTAGAAACGTTTTAAACATTGACTTTTGTACTACTGTGTTGGAAGAGTTGTTATTTTTCATATGAATAACTCCATTTCCATAATTTTCAATCTTTTTTTCTCAGAGTTTCATGAAAATTTCCACCACCCTAAACTCTGGTGACAAACTTCTCTTTGCCTGCTATTTTCCTGTTTAGAACTGGCAGCCTCTTCCATGCCTTACCACATTGTATATGCTACTACGCTTCTTAAATCTCTCAAAACCAACCTTTGCTGGCCTTAAAATCACAAGCATCACCACTTGTTGCAGGCATTTTACATTTTTTATATATACACCTACCATCCAAGTTATGGACTAAAAGTTTGTTCCACCAACTGGTCGTAAGTCAAAATGATGTGTTGAACTTTGAAAACTGCAGACATACTCGTAGGTATAATGTCAAAACTTTCCTATAAACTACCTACATAATACTGAAAATGAATGTGCAATTGGCTTATTTCATTCTTTTTACCATAATTTCTTACTTCTATTGTTATATTTTAATTATTTATGTACTGTATATAATGTATACATGGTAGTGGAACTGTATTGTAAATTTACATCGCATACACAGTATCATATAAGCAATGTTATTCTTATGTATTGTCGACACAGTGAATGGGAGAATACCACTGCAAAAATATCCTGCCAGAATGCAGTATATTATACCATAAGTAAAGAGAAACGACTTGGAACATGTGTAACACGATCCGGCCGGGTGGTTGGCTGACTGAATGTGGCCTCTCTCTCTCTGCATCTCTCTCTCTGTATCTCTCTCTCTGTATCTCTCTGTACTCCTCATCTCTGTATCTCTCTCTGCATTCCTCTGCATCTCTCTGTATCTCTCTCTGTATCTATCTCTCTCTGTATCTATCCCTCCTCTGCATCTCTGCATTCTCTCTCTCTGTATCTCTTACCTCTCTCTGTATCTCTCTCTGCATCTCTCTCTGTATCTCTCTCTGTATCTCTGTATCTCTCTGTATCTCTCTCTCTCTGTATCTCTCTCTGCATTCTCTCTGTATCTCTCTCTCTGTATCTCTTCACTGCATTCTCTCTCTCTGTATCTCTCTCTCTCTGTACTTCTCTGCATATATCTCTCTGCATATATCTCTCTGTGTATATATCTCTATCTCTCTGCATATATCTCTCTCTCTCTCTGTAACATTTTCTCTCTGTAAATATCTCTCTCTCTCTGTATATATTCCTCTCTGTATATATATATCTCTCTCTCTGTATATATATCTTCTCTCTCTGTCTCTCTCTCTCTGCCCTCTGTCTCTCTGTCCCTCTGTCTCTCTCTGTCTGTCTGTCTCTGTCTGTCTGTTCTGTCTCTGTCTCTGTCTGTCTGTCTCTGTCTCTGTCTCTGTCTCTGTCTCTGTCTCTGTCTCCCTGTCTCTGTCTCTGTCTCTGTCTCTGGTCTCTGTCTCTGTCTCTGTCTCTCTGCCCTGCCCTGTCTCTGTCTCTGCCCTGTCTCTGGTCTCTGTCTCTGCCCTGTCTCTGCCCTGCCCTGTCTCTGTCTCTGCCCTGCCCTGTCTCTGTCTCTGTCTCTCAGTTCCCTGTCTCTGCCCTGTCTCTGCCCTGTCTCTGTCTCTGTCTCTCTCTCTCTCTCTCTCTCTCTCTCTCTCTCTCTCTCTCTCTCTCTCACAGGTAAAATGGGCAATCACATAGTATAAATTACTCGTGATAACTTTACAAAATCTGGTGACCAAGTGCTAAGGTTAGTACCTGTGCTCCAGTGCCCAAATTAATACAGTGGACCTCACCCATCAGTCCCAAACTCGACCAATTATGTAAGTGTATTTTTGTAAGTAAGCTGTAGGTGTAGTTTAAATCTGAAACGGATCAATCTAGTCTACAATATTCCTTTACAGGAACAAATTCGGGTCTATAATGGAACCTAAACAGACTTCTGATTGAAATAATATCAAGAAGGGTCCACTGTATTAATAATCACATATTATTATTACAATAATACATATGTACTAATATAATAATACTATTATTGTACAAGAATGGTATATAATACTCATACAAGATGAAATTGAGACACATAAACATCCGGGCATCTGGCCAGGCTTTTTTGCCATCCAGTGGTTTTATCAATAAAATTCTGCAGGACAGGAACTGAAGACAGGAGAACTATGTACAGAAGATGAGGTAATCAGTCCTCAACTTGTGGAGTAGGAAAGTGGAGCACCGTAGTCGTGAGATTCTGAAGAGAAGCAAGGTGCTTGATGTATATTCTAACGTGTGTGGAAACTGGACGGGTAGCAGACGAGGGTATAGTCACGGTAGTGTTGGTGATTCCCAGTGGAAGTAGGTAATCCCACTAAAGAGATGTGTTAGTTAAATGTCGTGAGTCGTGAAGGTTTAATTATTGTAAAGATTAAGGTCTGTAAGTGTTTTTATAATCAAATAGGTGAGGAGGTAAGTGTGGAACTACCAGGTGGTTTTCTATGTAGTTAGCTGACAGGGGTGTATCAGAGACAAGATGTTTCTCTGAATAGTTTGAAGGTGCAGAATGTGTCTCAGTTCTAGAGTTCTCAGGTAGGTGTTCCAGATTTTAGGCCTGACATACATTGAATTTTTGTAAAGGTTTAGTCGTGGATACCGGGAATGTTATAGAGATGTTTGTGTCTGGTAATATGCCTGTGGGTCCTGTCAGCAACTATCAAGAAAGCATTTTAGGTCGTAAGGTTAATATTGGAATTTAAGGTCCTGTAGATGTAGATTGCATGTAGTAAGTGGTAGATGTTCAGAACAGGAGTAAGTTTAGATCTATGAAGAGTGGGGGTGTGTTGCTTGTGATGGATTTGTATGGATTATTCTTACTGCGGCTTTGTTGCATATTGATGAAAAGTTGTTGCAGTTGATCCCCAAGCACAGAGGGGCAAAAGTAGTAGGTATGGATAAAATGAGTGAATCGGTATAGTGTGAGAAGGGCATTTTGCGCACGTAGTATCGTGATCTGGAGAGGATCCAACTGCTTTGATACTTTTTTTGTTGTGTGTTGGATATGGTGCTGGAAATTCAGGTTGTCAGTGGTATAGGCCTAGGAATTTGTCTTTACTATGTCTGGCAATTAGTGCACAATCTTAATGTTAAGTTGTGCAATACCTGCTCTGCTACCAAACATACTATAGAGGTTTTGGCTGGTGTTATGTGTTCATTGGCTGTCATCCTAGTCGATATTTTGAGCAGCCTCGTTATCAATGGTGTCGAAATGTGTCGCCAGTAAAGAGAATGGGCTCTAGGTGTTGGGATATGTTTAAAGATCTGAAGCATCTTTGAGGAAGAGTGTGTCCACAAGGACACTTCTGCGAACTCCAGTATCAAGTGGCCGTGGTTGATTATACTATGTCTTTAATGCAGGACGCATTATACCTATTAGTAAGGTAGGATTTGAAACATATGTTTATATCTCTTTATACCATAGTGGCCAAGTTTGTGGAGTAGGATGCCATGGTCTACTGTGTCAAAGCCTTCTTAAATCAATAAAAATAATAATAATAGTAATAATAATAGTAATGATAATAATACGTTACTCATTACTCTACCGCTGACAGTGGTGACATTTGATGAGGCATATTCGTCCTTGCTTATTTGTTTTCTTCCGTCTGTTCATTTTTCTAGCTCTGTTCTCTCTATCTGCCTGTATGTCTCTTCTGTCTGCTTCTCTCACCACAGAGTTGCTCATGAACCAAGTTGTATTACACACGATCACTATCTGGATTTTTTGGTTATCCTAGGTAATTTACACTATGTATAATTGTATTTATGTATGTGTTCCTGTGAGATAGAGATAGATACAGACAGATGAGATAGATACAGACAGACTGAGATAGAGACAGCCTAGCCAACCAGCTGCCGCATCCTGGGTGGCTAACGCCAGCCAGCCTGCCGAACACATATTACACATTCCAGAATTGTTTCATTTTGACTTAGGTCAGGCAGGTTATAGGACATTCTGGCAGGATGACTACTAGTGGTACCCAAATTGGCAAGGGTGCTGTACATGGTTATTATCAAGTTTTTTTTTTATTTCATGACTCACTTGTGGCTACATACACCTCAAAGCCACAAAACTTGGTGTCAACATCACTTCTCAGAAAAGGGGAATGTTAATAAGGACATGACATCAGTGAATCCTGCATTTGTTGCGTTGTTTGCTCTAGCTGGCGCCTCAATTTAACTGGTGGCTCCCACAAGGCTGTTAAGACCGACAGCAGACCCATTTATGGTGACCAGGCATCTCAGGCCAATCATGCCAAATTTGGAGGCAGGAAAAAACCAAAGGTGTTATTACTGTTCTTGCTGTTGAACAACGGGTTTAGGTCCGATGGAGGTATGTAGGTAGTAAATGGATATGGCCATGGACTAGTTTGGCTTTAACCTTTGACTGTCGCACCCCAATCCTGAGGTGTCTCTTGGTGTCGCAAATTCTAAAAAAATAATTTTTCTATGAAATGATAGAAAATCTTTTCCAATTGTAATGACACCAAAAATGAAATTGATGGAAAATCGATTGAATTATGTTCGTGAAGTTGAAGGACTGCGCTGTTTACAATCGTGATTTACCACTTATTCCTATTTTCGGCTAATTCCATTGTTCCAGTCGCCTAAATCATAGTTATTTTTTAGAACTCTCCATTTTTCTATCGATTGAGCAAGGAAGAAACTGCCCATTTACCGATTTCAACTACCTAATAATGTGTCAGAAATTTGCACTCCACACTCTACGTAAAACTAAAAATATGACGATTTAAAATAAGGTCCAGAATGAACAATGCAGACATTCCTGGCTCAAAATAACATTTCTTGCTCATCAGTCGTGTCTTCCAGGCCCCTTGATATTACTCTGCTTTCTATCTTGAATTTTTATTCAAAACAAAAATAGAAGACTTACTATTATGCAGACTACTGTACACTGTAATAATTGTATAAATAACATCAATCCATTCATGACTGCATATTAGAATGGCTAGTTGACATTTATTGGACAATGGCATCATTTGTTTTACTTTGAACATTGGCAAAAATCAAACATTTCTACTTTGAGCTCCATTTCCAGGTTCTTTTTATAGTAAAATCACCAAAATCAATTCTATTTCCTATAATATGTCTTTCCATTCTATCAAATGTGAGACTAATGAAAACGTAGAATACAACCATAAATATCTATACGAAAATAGACCACAAAGTTGGCATTTTAATTCAAAAAACGGGTCTGAGTTTTTTTTCTCATTATGCACTGTGTGCTCCAGGATTTTTTATATGGTGCACACTGACTACACAGACTCATTCTCCTCCTCTCACATGTGGGCCTACCAGCTTTCTCCTGCTTGATTTGAAGCCTCGCCAGAATTTATGAGTATATCGCTAAACACGGCACCCTCTAAGACATATATACCGGGCCATGAGAATAAAGGGTTAATTGTGAAGGAGTGAGTAATAACTGGCAAATGTGAGGGAAATGACCAATAGTCAGGCCTCTGTAAAGGGGGAGTGACTGCACTCTTAAGTCGGTGGGCCAGGAAGTGAGACCAATGTGCCCAGCATCCCACTGACCTGGAGGAGCCTGCCAGATGGCAGCACTAAATGGCGCAAAATATGAATCATGGCAGTAGGCCAGTCTGAAAGATAGCACAATGTCATATACTGCCACTCACTCCCACGCCGTCCTGACGAACAATACTGGTGGGCCATAAGTGCAAAGGGAAGAATGACTAACACTCTAGCTACTCCAGGGAGGGACTGGCTTTACCACTTGTAAATAAAAATGGAATAAAATAATAAAAAAAGGCACAATACCGTGACTGAACGATACATACAAATAAGCCGCACGTAAAAGAGAGAAGCTTACTTATTAACGCTTTCGGGTCTGACTTGACCATTTACTGTCACACTAACTAGAAGTGGAGCAGGACGGCCATAGGCAGGAAGAGGTGGTGGTAGTATAGAGGTAGGGTAGTAGGGGAATACAAGGAGGAGGAGCCAGTCAAACACAAAGAAAGGAGTACTGCAAGGGAGCTAGGTGCCCACAGAGGGGAGAGCAAGTGCACTAGAGGTGGGTGGAAGGCGCAGAAATAAATAAAGAAGGAAATAAGAAAACATGAGACAGAAGAAGAAAGATGTCCCAGAGGAGAAAAGGAAAGAGTGGAAAGGGGAAGAGGGAGAAGAAGAAGAAAAAGAAAAAGAAAAAATGAGAAGTCAAAGAAGTCACTGGTGTTCTGAAGTTTGGAGCATTTTACAATGCAGTGGGGAAAGAGAAGGCATCTACAGAGACGTGGCTTGTGGCTAAGATCTCATACAAGTGAAAAAGTTGTGTATTAGAGAGGATTCAACTAGACTGTCTTGAGTTGAAGTAGGGAAGATAGTTTCAGTAGAAGACCAGTCAACAGGGATGGCAAGATCTTGACGTGACAGAAAAGAGCATTGTTAGTTGGCAAGCCTAACACTATTTTTTGTGCTCCCAAGTCTGTCAGGAAAGAGGACTAGTTTCCATATTGAAGAGGACAGGAGGAGCTAGGAAAGAGTAGACACCAGAAAACATTTGTAGAGGAGGAGAGGCATGAACTAGATTAGTGCGTAAGAGGTTAGCTCATGAAGGTAAGCTCTGATGTTCATGGACGGAGAGAATTGCTGAGATTAGGAAGACTGAAATGTAGGAAGGCAGAGGACAGAAGAGTTCTCAGAGCAGAGAGTTTGGGGAGAGAAGAAACGCTTAGCACGTGGAAAGGCGTATTCATGAAATGGAAGGGTAAAGCAAGACGCAAAAACAAATTATGAAGAGGAAATTCTGCTGGAAGGAACTGAGGATCACAGATGCAGAGGTATGGAGAAAGAGGAGATAAGAACACTTTTCTTGTCAGGAAGCATGATAGAAAGTAGGAATGTACATGTCACTGTGCATAGGTTTTCGCAAACGAGCAAGGAAAACCTGGGGTCTGAGCGGACATGGACATCAAGGAAAGGGAAGTAAGGAATTAGATTCTATTCATTTAAACTTAATGGAAGGGGCAAGATTTATTGGTGAGCTTCAAGAAAATGCTGGAAGAGACTGAGTCATGAGGCCACAGAGCAAAGGACATCCACATAGCAGAGCCAGAGTGAAGGTTGCACATCGATGGCAGGAAGAAGAATAGTCTTGAAGTATTCCATGTAAAGATTAGTATGACAAGAGAGAGGAGAGTCCCATAGCGACACCTTAAAGGTTTGAGAACATTATTTCCCCTTGGAAGGAAAAGGAATTAGAGTCCACACAGAGGCTTGATAAGATCAAGAAAGACATCAGTAGGTATAGGGAGATGTAGAAACCCCAATGGGCCTTCTCTAAGGAAATCAAGGACATCATCAAGAGGGACATTGTGTGAAGAGGGATTTCAACGCTGCACTCAAGCATCTTACAGGTTGGGAGCTAACCTGCCTAATGAAGTCTTGAGAGTGATAGAGGGGCAGGAGAAAAGTACTAGGAAAGGGAGGAGGGTTTCACAAACTTTCAAGAAGCAAGAGAATAAGAGAGACAGAACCCCCAGGAGGGATACAGATAGGGATTAAGAGGAATATTTGGTTTATGGAGTTTTGGGAAGGCCATAAATAGGGAAGAGAGGGACAGGATGATAATGTAAAACCGCTTGAACAAGGCCAAAGTCAGGAGGATAAGAGGTCGAGAGAGTCCTAGTTTCTTAGAAAGCCCCTTTGATGCATCAAGAGGGCTGGAACGAGGAGTGTGGCACGTGGAGTCAGAGAGCAAGACATCAGCTATACGAAGTAACTGATCAAGGATGACCACGGACTATCCTTGTCAGAAGATAGTATGACAACTTAAGAGAAGAAAGGGCAAGTTGGTAATGAGTGGAAGGTAGTAATTTTAGAAAACAGGATTCAACAAAAGCAGGAAGGAGTGCCACGAAAAAGTGGATGTCAGGGAAGATTACGTGGAGCTAGATTGACGAAGGAATCAAAAGAGCTAATCCAACACCCCTCTCCTGGTCCCTTAGACATCAAGCCACTTCCACCAGACTAACACTTCACACTAATCTCGCTCATAATTTCCTACAGATGTTCTTGGTGTCTACTCTTCTTTGCTCCTCCTGTCCTCTCTAATACTGGAGAAACTGGTTTCATCTCTTCTGACAGACTTAGGAGCACAAAAAAGCAGTGTTAGGTATTTGCTAACACTAACAACAATGCCTTTTTCTGTCACGCCAGAGATCATAGCCATCCTAATGACTGCCCTTCAGCTAAAAACTGTCTTCCCTACTCCAACCTCTAACAGCTCGCCATGTAGTTGAATCCTCTCTAATACACAACTTTCCCTGCATGAATCTTAGCCCTGGCTTCATTCTCTGTAGATGCCTCTCTCCTAATTACATTGTAAAATGCTCCAAACTTCAGAACACCCATGACTTAACCTGAATCCTCTCATTTTTTCTTTTCTTTCTTCTCTCTCCTCTCTTTCCTCTCTCTCTTTTCCTGGGTTGTCTTTCTTCCTTCTGTCCTGCATTTCTGTTCCTTTATTTTATTTCACCACTTCCCTTTTCACCCACGTCTGTGCACTTGCTCTCCTCTGTGTGGGCACCTAGCTCCTCGCAGTGCTCCCTTCTTTGGGTTTGACTGGCTCTCCTCCTTATTCGCTGTTGCTGTCAAGGCTGTCATTGCTGCTGTTACAAGGTTGCCACACGCCACCAAATACTCACCACCCCTTCCTGCCCATATAGTCAGTTCCGGTTCCACTCTGTTAGTGACTTTGCAAATGGTCCAAATCGGACCAAACGTCATTAAGCTTCTCTCATATATGTGCGGTTATTTGTGTGACATAAAATGCAACAGGCAAAAAAACTCTCCCACCCTGGGGAAGAGAAAACAGCTTGCCTGTGCTGCTTCATTATTGAGGAGAGTCCGGAGATGTCAGCACTGAAATCCAAGGTCTTTATATACAGGCGTCCATAGGGCCAAACATCAGGCCGACTCACTGACTACTTAACGCTGTTGCACTCACATCTGCAAACAATGAGTGACAGTAGCATTTCCTAAAGGTGACATATGGCTCGGAGGGCAGCACTGCCCGACCGTAATACAGTCTTTCAAAGCGACACTGGGTGCCATACCTACAATAATACTATATCCATGGAATTTATTAGACTCTGGGTAACCTCTTCTAAAAGTATTTTACATAATTATACGATGTTGTCCACTCCGACTCATTATCGATCAGCTATACAATGTGTGTGCATTTATACCCCATTTCTGCAAGCAACCAATTAGTATAACTAGCATAGGAGTCAGACAAGTCAGTAGGTACGCCAATACAGAAGTGTACTGCTGTCCTAGATCGCAGGCCATAGGTATGGAGCTCACTGCCATCATCAGTACAGTAGTAGTGGGAGAAGCAGCAGACGGGCTGTCCCTAGCACTGTCTGGGTTTGTAGTACAGTAAACACACGCGATCTAACTCCGCTCGCCCGCACATGGTCCACATACTTCATGATCAAGGTGGCTTCGATAGCCTGGTAGCAATCTCCCCGCCGGAATCTCTATTGCCACGGAGTTGCTGGAGGACAAGCAGGCGGCCTACGAATTTTGGGATAAGTTTGCATACCTGGGGTCTATGCTGGTTGAGTAACATAACTTTGCAACCTGGTTCCACTCTCTTCGGCGAGCATTGCATCAGACGGAACCTACTGCGCAGCTTTACAAGGTTCTTGTACCCGCTGGAAAACGTTGTGTTGTCCGTGATCTTTACTAATTGCCATTGCGTCATAAGTAGGTCGCAGGTTGAGAAACAGACCTGTATGGTAAGCGCTGGTCGCAGCTTGCTACAAAGTGAAATGAGGTGTTTCCACCGGACGAGCTGTTGGAGGAGGAGTTTAATGTACACTGAACATCCGGGATAGCCCTCATCCCATGTAGTACAACTTAAGTTAACGGTTACCCTGAGCACTCCAGGACGGCGATTTGTACGCTCAGCAAGACCACACTGCAGGGGCATGCGGAGCCACTGGTGCTTGCGAACGTTAAATCTGGAGGCAAAGATCCTGCATTATGGTGTTTATGAACTCGGACTCCATTCAGTGACAGAAGGACATCGTGGCAGGCACATGACGGAGAACCACATGTGCTCAGCGGAAAATCATTAGCAACAGTCCGGCAGTTTTATCAGGAATAGGTACTAATTCACTGTACCGCGGTCATATCTACCATTACAAGTGCAGGTGTTTATTTCTCTCCGAGGCTGAGAGAAGTTCATTAACAGGCTCGATAGAAGTTCTCTCCCAGGGCTCCTTTGTAATGGGATACTTTAGAATGGGGTTAGACCTGTAACGGTACCTCCTGTGCTGTAGGCAAACAACACGCTGGTGTACATGTTTGGCAATGTCATGCCATCTTAGGCCAGAAATATTTCATTAAATTGCCTGTTTGATACTGTTGGTCCTTCCAGGTGCGCTCACGCCTGGGTTTCGTAGATCCCAACCTAAGGTAGCTGGTATCATGGACTCTGGTATCACCAGTTGGTATCACGGTTCTGCAGAGGTCCACCAGCTGTGCAACGCCCAGCTCCTGGTTGACCACCGTCCTTCAGTGGAGCAGGAGACTTGACCTGTAAGTCAGCATCCTCATGGTCAGAAGCTGAAAGGACTGGAGACCACTCAGGGCCCTGCCATTGGGCTCTCTCAATATCCTCGACAGAGCAGGTTAGCCGACCTCACCAGATACTATATGCTCGACAGGGCATCAGCTGCAACATTTTGCCTGGGACATGGAAATTTCAGGGTTGTAGTGCGTTGAGCGTGACGACCACAGGCATGCTTCCGAGAGGTTCTTATTGGCAAAGGGCCCAATAAAGGTAGATGATCTGTAAGCAGTAGGATAATGGTAGATGATGTCGAAAATGACTCAGGCCATACAATGGCTAAAGCTTCTAAGCTCTGTCACTGAGTAATTGACTTCGCTTTGAAGTAAGGACACGGCTAGCGCAGGCAACAGGCTGTGCTTACCATTAGATTCCTGTGACAAGACTGCACGATGCCAACTTTGCTGGCATCAGTCAATAAGGTAAATGCCTTGGTGAAATCAGGAATCTAAGGACTGGGGCTGATATTGCTTGTTCTTGAGAGTGACAAAGCTCTTTCTTGATCACAGAGAGTCACTCAAAGGGCATCCTTCTTGAGTAAGCGTGTCAGGGGTGCAGCAGTGGTGGAGGCCCTCTGATAAGGGTCTTGATCAAGAAACCCGCCCAGGCCTATGAAGAGACCAGGCTTCATCCCCGTTATGGGTCTAGGGGAGATTTCTGGCCGAGATTTTGGAGCCTGTCCGTCTTTATGCCATTCTAGACAAGCCTCATTGACCAGAAATTTTATTTCCTTCGGAGGAAATGACATTGTGAGAACTTTACCTTGGGTTTGCTGAGCTAAGCTTGTCAGTACCCTGTCAGGATGTGTTGGGACATCTTGCGGCGTAACTATGAGATCATCTAGGTAGACCATGAAGCGTGCCACCTAGAAGAGATACGGAAAATTGCAAATCATCAAGCGACTAAATGTGATTAGGCTTCTATAAGCCAAAGGGGCATCCTCCTGAACTAGTAATGACAGTTCAGCGTCAGAAAAGCTGTGGAAACTCTATGCTCTCATCATGAGGGGATCTGCAGAACCATGAAGATCAAGAGTTGAAAAGACCTTGTGTCACCCGATGTTCTGCAACGAGTCATTCCAGAACTAACGGAAAGCGGTCTGGGATTAACCACATGCATTCAGTTTCCTGTAATGATAACAGGGCACCAGGTTCCATCTTTCTTGAGGACCCAGGAGATGGGAGGAACCTTCCACTGATGGACTCCTCACGGAGCATCCGTGTAATGAGTTCTTCAGCGAGACTCTTTGTGTGTGGCAGGTGATGCGCCCAGGTACATAAGTAGGTTTAGTACATTTGTCAAGTGGAATATGGTGGAGATCAGTGAGGTCAATCCACCACTGTTATTACTGTTCTTGCTGTTGAACAACGGTTTAGTACCAATGGAGGTGGCGTGGGTAGCAATGATCTGACCATGGACTGATTTAGCTTTAATTGTAGAGAGTGAGTACCTGCCAGACGTGTGAGGAATGGCTGATAGCCAGGCCTCCATGAAGGGAGCACGTGCCTCTCAGAGTGATTGGGCCAGGAGCGAGCAGATGGCCCAGCATCCCACTGACCTGGCGAGCCTGGGCGCAGCACTTAAATGCAAGTGAAATATGAACTAAGCTTGCACATTAGGCTGTCTGTGGTTGACAGTACAGGCTGTCTACATACATCACGTTTAGGGCACTAGCGGTAAGGAGATTATTATTATTGTGTGTGTGTGTGTGTGTGTGTGTGTGTATATATATATATAAATATATATATATATATATATATATATATATATATATATATATATATATATATATATATATATATATACACATATATACCCACCTACCATCTGACTTTTACGACTGAGTTAGGTTCTGAGAAACCGATGCATTAAGTCAAAATGAATCGTAAGTCGAACTTGCTACAGATATCAACAAAACATTGTGTAATGACTTTTATTTATTGTTTTATTTTGGTATTTCATGTTTCACTACTTTTATATTGTTAGTACTGTATTTATACTGTGAGTTTAGGATAACCACTGTGTACAACACAAATGCACATGTAGTTGTTTATTTTCCCAGAAATTGGCATAAAAATGTGGTCGTAAGTCGGCAGGTCGTCAGTGAGCAGGTGGCCAGGAGTGTCAGTGTAGTGTGAGTGTGAGTGTGAGTGTGGTGTGAGTGTGAGTGTGAGTGTGAGTGTGAGTGTGAGTGTGTGTGTGTGTGTGTGTGTGAACCGCTACGACGTTTAGCTACGGCGTTCGCTAATCTGGACATTTCAAATTACCAGCCAAAACTTCGCTATCTGGCTCCCCCCACCTGTCTTTCTAATACGGTCACAGTAGCCTGAGTTTGTTAGAATGATAACAAATTCTCTATAAGGCAGCACCTCCACCAATATTCAATACATAACCTCCTCTGCCACAACATCCTTACTTACTACTGCACCTATTACATACACAGAGACACTTAGCTCTGATATTAACCTCCCTCAAACATCTCCTTGCCAACCTCAGCAGAACCATGACCATAACACAGGCACAGATCACTCTTTGATGTTCCTCGTGTCCATCTCACACATGTAAAAACTCAATGCACATAAAGGCCTAAAATCTGGAATTCATTACCTGTAAATATAAAGAAACACACCTGTTTATAATTCAAGTCTCTTCTCAAGATCACTTACTCACCCCAAAACCAAATAAATACTGAATAACTGAACACTTATAAATTGTATATCTTAAATGTTTCTCACATTATATCCACATAAATGTTAGAAACCTAAAACCAATCCTAACTTTATTATTTTTTTTTAAATACACTACCTAACAGAATACTCCATTCTACTGAATCTTACAACAATGCATACAACCACATATGACTGTCTTTGTAATACTCACTTGTGCTTTATAGTAACCTATTTGTAATGTTTTATCACTGATTTCATCATTGTAGTTAATCTTAAGTTAATTTTAAATGACCGTAATGCTATGCATAGTATAAAGTGGCTTTGGCATACTGCTCTTACCTGTTGTTGTACCTCTGTATGTGTGCTCAAATTTTTTAAATAAATAAATAAATAAATTCTCCTAGGCACATCCCTCCTTATTATGTCTGGAAACTTTCCAAAATTTCAAGTGTTTGAAGTTATTGTATATTTTATATGTATTGTACTTGATAATTAGAAACTTGTGTGCACCTGTACCTAAATAAACACACACACTGTGCTGCTGGCATGTAGGTACACATAAAATCACTAGAGTCTATCTACTCTTGATGCAATAATAATAATAATAATAATAATAATAATAATAATAATAATACTCTCTCTTGGGTGCATTAATGTGCATATTCACGTTAATAGACATTAAGCCAATCTGATGTTTTCAAGAATTATATAAAACACATTATACTTAACACTAGAGTATGATATGCACCACAGTATAAAAATTTATAAATATATATGAGATGTTTCACCAAGCGGTTTGTAGAAGTGTGGAAGAATTAAGTTTTCTCTAGCCGTCACCTGTTACTAGGATAACTGTGAAAAATATTCCTTGCGTATGCCTTCACTTTATAGCTATAATTCTGTACTACTTGTACAGTGTAAGAGTAATTTGTTTAAATGATTAATTATTATAATAATATTAAAAATATTATGGTAAAAGTTTCACAAACTCTTACAAATGTACATTAGATGAACTAAAACTGGACAGTATTATGCCGTCTATTACGCCTGACAGGTGATCGTCACAACCTATTTCAGTTTGTTTTTTTGTTCTGCGCTGTCACAGGCTGGAGTGTATCATTAAATGTTGTATATTACGTTAATATACACATTTTCATTAATCCATCCATGATATTTTTTCAAAATTATATAATAAACTCACGATACATAACATAGAAATACACTAACATATGTGTAGATAACCTAGGATAACCCAAAAAAGTCAGAGTAGCTTACTTCATTGCCTTCACTCAGGCATCATTTCTTCTCAAAATGATGTTACATGGAATAAATTATTCTTCTTTATTTATTCTACCATATCATGTGAGACAACCTGTACACAATGTAACTTGTACACAAACCAGACGTGTGCACTGTTTACACAAACTTACGCCACGCCTGGTTTGTTTGCATAACTCTCACGCCTGTCCTCTCCTCATGCACTCATTCTTTCTCTACTGGTATGGTAGCCTGGCGCTACTACATGCATACCTACTAATAAATACTACTCCTCACCTATATTTAAAGTAAGTAATGGAGTGAACTGTATATACATTTGTCGCTCTGGGATGCCAAATATCATAGAATAGTATGTGTGGGTGGGTTGGCCTGGTGTGGTGGCCTGGCTGACCACCATACATACCACCACTTGATTTTTACAATAAATACTACTCATCTCACCTGTATTTTTTAAGGTAAGTAATAGAGTGAACTGTATATACATTTTATCGCTCTGGGATGCTTAAATATCATAGAATGGTATGTGTGGGTGGGATTTGGCCTGGTGTAGTAGCCTGTTTATTACCATACACTTACCACACTTGATTTCTTACAATAAATACTCTTGTCTCACCTAGATTAAGACTATAAATATCTTAAGGTAAGTAATGAATTGCACTATGTGTGTATTGTACTTTTTATTGTTTTGATGCCTGGTTCTATTGCTAACATAATATATGTTAGTGTAAACTTTATTATCTAGTGTTTGTATGCATTTGTGAAGTGGAAAAAGATTGTTTTCACTTCTACAATGGTTTTCAGCTTTACAGCGGTAGCTGGGAACTAACCCAGCTGTATAAGTAGACCTCCTGTATATATATATATATATATGTATATATATGTGTATATATATGTATATATATATATATATATATATATGTATATATATATATATATATATATGTATATATATATATATATGTATATATATATATATATATAACAATATATATATATATATGTATATATATATATATATATGTATATATATATATATATGTATGTATATATATATATATATATGTATATATATATATATATGTATATATATATGTATATATATATATATATATATGTATATATAACAATAACATATATATATGTATATATATGTATATATATATGTATATATATATATAGCTACTTTAAAGGTAACAAACCAAACTATTTACAGATCAGTTTTAGGAGATTCTTCATTTTATAGGAGTACTCCATAATTTTATAGCCCATTAATTTTCCCCTTGGGACAGGTGGATGGAGAGCCTCCCTACGGAGAAGTGACCACAGACAAGGTTACATCCTTGAATTGCAAGTATGCAGATTGAGGCAAATCCAGGGAGAGGTTCCTTCAGCACTTGTGCATCCACCATTTTCCTTCAAGGTATACCACTTCTAGGAAGGCTTAATAATGTAATATCAATGAGCTGAAATTATATATGGCAAGTTAGAGTTCCAGGCTGTTACCTGACGGACAACCGGAAAGCAGAATATGCATTTTTTCCTTATGAATGCCAGACAACAAGTTTTACTGTGGCCCACTTCTCTTTCTCACATTTATGTACATCAATGACCTTAAACACATCTGAATCTCCGCAAACCCATTTTGTTACAGATGACACAACACGTCTTTCTCTCTGAAACCCCAACCCGTACTAACAGCAGACTGTAAATGCTGAACTGCTAAAAATATCTACTTGGATGATTACCAACAAACTTATACTCCAGTATAGACTAAACCCATTTGCTTAACATGAAACAGGAGCTTCAGATGTCTGGCTAAACATATTGATAAATGGTTCACCTATTTCAAAGGACAGGCTGAGAGGGGCAAATTTCTAGGTCTCACCTTGACTCTGATATAGATTTCAGACACACACACAGCAAATGCCCAGAAAGTCTCAAGAACAGTAGGCATCCTTTCAAGTGCGGTACTAAGCAACCTGTCGATTCTTCTAGTTGTACCCCCATCATTTGCCACTCACCTTTTGAGGTTGTGCATGGGCTCCAACGTAAATCCACCTTAAGCCTTTAATACCCCAGCAAAAAGCGCGGTCGCGATTGATTACCACTCCTGCATTACACAAGCTTACCTCCACCTTTTCAAGAAGTCTTAACTTACTAAATATACAAAACATCCACCTTATTGTATTGCCACTACATGCACAACCACTACAGTGGACCCCGCATACCGTTAGCGCGCATAACGTTAAATCCGCATACCGCTACATTTTATCGCCAGATTTTACGCCGCGCTTTGCGGCTAAAAAACCCGCTCCGCGTTGTTAAATCTGAGAAGTAATCTGTGTCACGGCCTGAGCCACGCTCCACATGTTTCCATCAGTGGCATTGTTTACAGCCAGCCTCCTTTGGTAACATCCAAACCTAATCGGAACATTTATTATTACAGTGTTTGGTGATTTTATCTGCAAAATAGTGACCATAGACTGAAAGCTTCTAGTGCCAACCCTACAGCAATAAAAATTTGAGAGTACTTCATCAGAAATGAAGAGAAAAGATCATTGATAAGTATGAAAGTAGAGTCGTGTCTCCGAAGCTAGCCAGGTCATAATAAACCCCAATGAACCATCGCACTAGCCAATTGTTGCTCTGCTGCTGCAACCACCACGTCCTTCTGCTACACTGTCAGCTGCTGCTGTAGCACCATCAGCTACTGCTGTACCGTCTGCTACTGCTGCTGCTGCAACAGCATCGTCTGCTGCTGCTGCTGCTGCTGTAGTACCCGTCTGCTGCTGCGCAGCATGCGTCTGCTGCTGTAGCGCGCCGTCTGCTGCTGCTGCCAGCGCACTGTCGCTGCTGCTGATGTTGTACCCCGTCAGCTGCTGCTGCTGTAGTACCGTCTGCTGCTGCTGCTTTGGCATCGTCTGCTGCTGCTGTAGCATGCTGCTGCTGCTGTAGCGCAGGCTACTGCTGCTGTTAGCCACCATCAGCTGCTGCTGCTGCTGCTTATTATGCCATCAGCTGCTGCTGCTGTAGTACTGTCTGCTGCTGCTGTAAAAAATGCTGTCTGCTGCTGCTATAGTACAGCATCTGCTGCTGCTGTAGCATCAAATCTCCTGCTGCTGTAGCACTGTCTCTGCTGCTGCTGCTGCTGCTGCTCTTATGTACACTGTTGTTGCTGTGGCTTACTGAGAATACCAAACAAATTAACCCAAGAGGATTTGCCACCCAGGATAACCCAAGAAAGTCAGTGTCATCGAGAAGACTGTCTAACTTATTTCAGTGGGGGTCCTTAATCTTGTCTCCCCCAGGATGCAACCCACCAGTGACTAACACCCAGTGAACAGGAGGGAAAAAATGCCTGGAACTAGTGCTCATATTGGTGAAGATTTAAAGCCAGCAAAGTTGGTTGAGAAGATTTAAGAATCGTAGTGGCATACACAGTGTGATAAGGCCTGTTCTGGAAGAAAATGCAAACAGGACCTACAGTACTCAGGAGGAAAAGAGAGGCCTCCTAGGACACACAGTGTCTCATCAGTCATTGCTGCATCTTCAATAAAAGGTGTCATTTATTCTTCATTTAGTAGAGTAGTACATACTACAATATATATTGTGCATGTACTATACTATTGTGCATGTATCCTTCTCTTTGTGTGTAGGAAAATGTATATTTCATGTGGCAAAATTTTTTTCATACTTTTGGGTGTCTTGCAGTTAATTTGATTTCCATTGTTTCTTATGGGAAAAATTCATTCGCATAGCGATAATTCGCGACAATGAGCTCTCTTGCAGTTAATATCGCTATGAAGTTCACTGTACTCGAATGCATAAACCCTTCTCACCAAACTCCTCATGATAACTATAACAGAACACACAACCATAATCACGAGGCACAGATCACTCTCCCGATATCCCTCATGTCCATGTTTCCCTATGCAAAAAATGCTATGCACATAAAGGCCCAAGATCTGGAATTCATTGCCCAGAACACACTACAGGACCCCTGTCTGCAAATCAGTTTAAGGCCTAATAAGAAATCATCTCATCACCTAACCTTAACCAGACAAACTGTACCTAATCACTACCAGTTCTCAGCTACTCATTGTGCTGATGAATGCTTATCCACTTACTACTTTGAAATTAGGATGACTATTTTCCATTCTTTTTAACCATACAGAATTCGGCAGGTCCTCTCGGGAACTTGTTCTCAGAGTGCTTAAATTCAAAAAAAAAAAAAATTATTTTTCTTATGAAAAGAGTTTTCTAAACATTATTGGCTACAAACAAAATTACACCATCAATACTTACAAGATAGAGGCATAAGTTGACTTACAAAATCATGAAATTATAATAGTATAATGACTGCCGTCACCATTATTGTTTAGTTTCTGCACTATTTTCTATTATTTTAATTTTTTTCAAATGCTTTTGTAGCTGTGAGACCAATATAAGCACTTTTATTTTGTAAGTTGGCTAGCACTATACTACACAATAACTGCATGAACACTATTATCACTCATGTTTTGTTTACAGAAAATATTTACAAATGATATGAAATGTTGTTTATTACTATTTTTCTATATTTTATATACACATATACAGTCTGAGACATGTTCTAGAAGTTCTGCAGCCTGTGGAAGTCTTTGAAACATGAGTGTCATGCACAGTAGTGTTTACACTCCTCACACAAAATGAGTGTCTCTGTGTTGTTGTGGGGCGTTTTTGTATGTGCTGGGCATACGCCTCTTCTGAGTGCTTACCTGTAGAAGCAGTAGCAGGCAGTTTTACCGGGAAGGGATCACCATGCATGAATGAGAAGGTAGTTGTTGATAATTTATTGGCAGTCTGTTGCAGAGTGTTGTTCCTTGGTACTTGAATACTATTTGTCTGATGACAGACAAACAGAATCCATCATATGATGGTTTTGTTTCTGGTCTCATCTTGTACATATTATAAGCATTGAGCATGGAAATGTCAGAAGATGGAAAAAGAGTTTATGTACCACTTACTATCTTGCAAACACAATCAACAAACCCAATCTGCATGTCACGTTTGTCCACTGGCGCATATTGAGGTGTAATCAATGCAGCTGTAGGTTTTATGAAATGGGTTCATTGCTTTTCTCTATGCTGCCTGCCAGTGTCTGCCATTTCATTAGAGATTGAACTGATGACAACAGTGTGACATCTCGTTTATCATGCCACCAAAAAGCCATGATGTCATTGGCAGCAAACACCTGCACCTTGCTCTACAGTGCCGGCGTCAAACACAGGCATATGTACGATTTGCATGCACTGTACCACACACATCTGTCATATTCACTACTTAAAATCACCGAGTAGGGGGCTTGTATTACCAGTTATCAGTATATAATATATTCCCTTACCAAGGTACTGTTCTATCATTGTTCTAACCATCACCAGAGATGCCCAATAACTTCCTAGTATTTTGCAATGTCTCTTCAATGTACACAGTAATATCAATACCAAACCACTGTAACAATCACAACTTTAAACAACTTTATAAAGCGTTTCCTCTTGCTTGGCATGCTACTTGAAGTCTTCTTTGAACAGAATCAAGACACACAAGTCAATTACAAGCTTCCTGAAGGGATAAAAATACATATTGATTTCTCTTTCAGATACACAAAACACATTCTAATTTTGTAAAATCTCATTTCTGTCAGGCCTGGTTTTTTTGTCTAGAAGTGAGGCTTGCTCACATGCTGTGCTTTAAAATCGATTCACTCCCCATTATCACTGAAACCTGGGGTTGCAATCAGAGCGGTCTGTTGACAGTATGATTTCCTCTGTGCTTATACACATGGCATAAAGCATTATTGTGTAGAAAAGATACATCTCAGCCACAGTTGTCTCCTTCCACTGAATTATTAGCGTGATTTAGTAGAAAGTAATGTATTTTACCATGGGTATGCTCGTAGTATCTGTTGTTTTTCCCTGACAATAATTTCCATCAGGGTTCGTCAAAGAATAACTCAAAACATTCAGTTCATTAGCATTTGTTCCCCAGTGCTAACATGGCCGTATTCCACTTTGGCTTTCATCAAACTGGTGAGATTTGGAACAAGGTGAGACAGCTTCTGCCAATCCCAGGTGCGATCTGCTGGTGGGTACTGGACATTGACATGGTTGTGGAGGCTGGTGTGGTGGGTGGGTGGGAATGGTGGCCCTTTGTTGTGGGCAGGTGGGGCAGCGGGCGTGGGTGGCTGCGTCTTCCCTCACTGAGTGCCCTCACCCAGCTGGCACCACCACTACCACCAGCATTTTCCGTGGTGCAGCACTATCATCATCCATTTTACTGTCTGTTCTGTTGTACAGCCATGGGATATGCTCAAGATGTACTCCTTCCCCTTGGATTAGCATATGGCACACTACCAGAGCACATATGTCATCATATATACTGGCCTTCACTGGAGAATATTCAGCTACACTATCACTACCAGAACTGGTTTCAGGAGCTGTAGTTCATAGTCACTATCACTATCATTGCAATGCTCACATCTGAGTCTAGGTTGGGAAAATGGGGTTTCCTCTTTGATTCTGGTACAACTGAACGTGAACAAGATGGCCCAGCAGCAGAGGTGGGGCTGAGGGGTCGTCTGGAGTTTTCCTCACTATTACCGATATGGTCATTAGTTTCTCAGTCACAACTCCACTACAAACCTTGAAACTCATCTTCCATACTTCCATCTGCATTAGAACTGTCACTGGGAACAAAAGTGTCCCAATTCGCGAGGAGTGAGGAGCTTCTTACATGAGGCATGAGACAAGGTCTACTAAAATGGCGTTCCCACAATGTGCCACTGTGTCCCATATTTTTTCTACTGCGCACACCGACCACACCCATTTTCTTGCACCTAGGCCTGCAGCCTTTTCCCTCAAGATTTGAAGCTGGAATTTGTCGTGCGTCAAAAACACTGATGTATAACCGTACTAGTATGGCAGAAACTGAAGGTTAAATAGTAGTAGATTATGGCCACAGTACATCATAATGTAATTGTTCCATTGTAATGTCTGAAATTTGCCATTATTTTAAATAGTAAGTAAGCACTTAACTCATCATATTGTAAATTGTTTTAGAAATTGTTATATTGTAATACTGTAATCTTTATTAACTAATTTAATAGTGTAATAAGTCTAGAGCTAGACTTACAGGAAAACCAGCATAGCATCATCTGATAAATATTCAGTTCCCCTGTACTTACTGTAGCTTGTCTAATGACCACTTATGAACCCTTCTTGCAGTAAGGCCCTTTATAAGCGACACACTTACAGCGTTCGCTAATACAGCGTGCAAATTATGACCAAGAATTTGCTATCGGCAAGCCGTCTTTAAATCTGGCGCCCCCACCGGTTTGTTTACATTTTTGTGACCACATGTATTATGTCAGGGGCTTTCCAAAATTTCAAGTGTTTTAGTTACTGCATGTTTATGTGTACTCTGATAATTATACTTATGTGTGCCTGTACTAAATGCTTGCACACTGTAACGGTGTGCAGAGTACACATTAAAATAAGCCAAGTCTCTCTCTACTCACTGGCCTTCAATGCTACATAATAATAATCACTCTTGGGCACACACTAAATATCTTATTTACATCAATATAGGCATTTTCATTAATCCATCTATGATATTTTCCTAAACATTATATATAGACCATTCATAACATATAAATATCTTTTATACACTCAGAATAAAGTCAGAAGTGTAAATATGAGATGTTTTACCGACAGCTGTGTGGAAGTAATTAATAGGAAGAATTCGTTTCTCTAGTCCAAACACTGGGGGGGTAACTGTAGAAAATATTGTTTTTCGTATGCCTTTACTCTGTATAGCAATTCACGTATGTGAGTTTAGTGCTTTATAATATTATTATTATTATTATTAATAATGTGTGTGTGTGTAATACTATAATAATATTGTGTGTGTGTATCTTCATTCACTCAAAAATGGTGTGTTTGCTGTTTGTTTATTCTGAACTAGCAGCCCACAACTTGTACACAATGTAAATATTTGTATTGAGTAGTGTGTAAAATAAAAAAATATTGAGGTAAATGTTTCAAACTCTTACAAATGGGCGTGAATAAACATAAGAAGACACATATTAATCTGCATTTCGCCTGACCAAGTGATGAGTCACTACCTGTTCGAGAAAGTTTGTGTTCTTACATTGTCTCAACTCTGTGTATCTAGTTCTCTCTCTAAACACTCTTTAGATTGTAGTTGGCTCTCATTGACGATGGCGTCTAGTTAGCTGTATTAAAGGGAAGTCATAAGTCTCTTGCTTTAAGTGCCAAGGTTAGATGATGATGGTGTACCATTCTCAAATTTTATTCAATAAATACCTGCCACTCACCTCTCATACATTAATATTAATATTTTAAGGTAAGTAATAAATTGTACTCTGTGTGTATCTTACCTTTTATTGTGTCCTTAATGCTGGCTACCTTGCTAACTTAATATAGCTAATTATGCTTGTTTGGCATTTGTGCATATTTTATATGCTCTGATAATAATACTTGTGGGCGGGTGGAGAGGACAACATTACGTTTTCTCTGTTCAGCCATCAGAGAAAAGCGTGTATCGAATCTCACGTTTGACCCAGCCACTCCCCACTCTGCTTTTATTTACAATTTTGGCATGAATTATTCATTACTTCTACATACGTTTATGATGTCTAAGGTAGTTGTTAGAAATGATTAAATTCAGTGAACAAGGGCATAATAGATGGTAATAATATGGCTCTGGGCCAGAGTGTAGGTAGCGGTGGGTGCTTAGCCCAGAGCGACCACCTTCGACTACCTACACGACTTTATACAAATAAATACCTACTGCGCCTCTCTTCCTGTAAGACCCACACATATTTTAAAGGTAAATAATGGAGTGTACTGTATGCGCATTTACCTCTCTGGGATATTTTTAAATATATCGTATAATAAGTATGAGATAGAATGAGTGCTACCCCTACACCTGGGCTACCTGCCTGACTTACTACAAATAAGTACTACTCCCTCTCTCCTATTAAGATTACAAATACTTTAAGATAAGTAATGAATTACTTTGACCATTATTTTTACTTTGTGTGTTTTAATGCCTAGTTCTATTACTAACCCAATATAATTTAGTGTAAACTTGTTGTCCCAGCATTTATATGCATTTATAAATGGAAAAAAATGGAGTTCTGCCTTCCGGCGATGCCTGCTTTCGGCGACAGCCTGAAACCCTAACCGCCCGTATAAGTGAGGCCCTACTGTATTAGTAGTATTGCCTTAATAATCTGAAGTTAATTTTAAGTTTGCCCAAATGCTTTGCATATGAGGGTTTTGGCATGTATGACCAGCTGTTATATTCCTCTGTATAACCATGTAATTTTGTGACAATAATTATCTTTGGTAGTAGGTTAAAAATCACCAATAAAATGCAAAATACATACAGTACAGTGGACCCCGGTGTTGATGTCGGTGCTCGTTAAGTCGGTATTTGATACATTTTAACGCCAAAGGTTGCCTCGCCACTCGTTAAAACTTCCCGCCACGCGATTAAGTCGGGGCGTGTCCCGCGTGAGTGCCAGTGTTTATAAGCCAGCCAGTGTGCTCGCATCTAAGCATACGTGGTACATTCATATTATCAAAGTGTTTTTGGTACTTGTTTCTGCAGAATAAGTCACCATAGGCCCAAGAAAGCCTGAGTACCAACTGTGGTAAAAGGAGTGAGGTAGTATGGAAATTAAGAAGATTTTGAAGGTTTGGGAAACAACCTAGAAGCCCTATGCACCAGTTGTGGAATCCATTGTACCTACTTCAAAAAATTAGAAATGTGTGCAAAGTGGGTTGAACTGCAAACCTTTATGGATAAGAAAAATCACCCCTAACACAGCTATTGCAAGCCGTGTTGGTGGCTATTACAAGGACAATGTTGTGGCCCATTTTAGCTAATGTCGTAAAGGCAGGAGTACAGAGCTCTATGGACAGATTTGTTGTTGTGTGACAGAGGTCAGTGACTCTCAAGCTGGTCTAGTGGCATTAAAGAGGAAGTAACCGGAAAGGACTTGCTGCCTCAAGTCCTAATGGAAGGGATTCCCCTTCTAAACATTAACAACTTACGACCCTCTCCCTCCTCCCATCCCATCAATCATCACAGATCTTCGGTAAAGGTAAGTGTCATGTATTCTATTGTGGTAGAGTGCACTAACTGTACATGTCTTCTTCAGTTTGTGTGCATTAAACTTAATATTCATGTGAGTAAAACTTTTTTTCATAGTACTTTTGGGTGTCTTGCATGGATTAATTTGAATTTCCATTATTTCTTGCTTAGGGGAAAATTAATTCGCCTTCTATTATTTGCATATGATGAACTCTCAGGAGCGGATTAATATTGTGTGCGGAGGTCCACCTTACTACATTCATTACCTTAAAATACAGTGGACCCCAGTTAACGAACTTTTTCGTCCAGTAGTATGTTCAGGTGCCAGCGTACTGACCCGAATTTTTCCATAGGAATATTGTAAATGGAATTAGTCCATTTCAGACCCCCAAACATGCGTTACAAACGCACATAAATACCTTACATAATTGAGTGCATTTGGGGTGTTCGTTGAGTCCACTGTACATACATATTTAGTGGATTTCCTCGATAATGGGTGGGCTCGATAAAGTCCTTTTCCGGAGTATCAGCGTTATTTTAGGTCAAATATTAGCTATAAATGATCGGATTGACTCGCTAATGGGTTGTCTGGCTCTGAGCTGCCTCGGCCTCCTTCCCAGCCAGTGTGCCATTGTTTACAGTGGCGGCGAGTCCCCTCACTTGTTCATGCAGTATGAACAATCACGGCTCACTCCTAAATACTTCTCTGGCTCCAAAGAAAGCTCCTAGTGCCAAGCCTATAATGAAGGTGAAAATACGATTAATTTAAGAAAAATCATTGAACAATTATGAAAGTGAATTGTACATGTGGCTAGACTGGCCCAGGATGTATAACAAACCCCTTACAACCATATCTTCCATAGTGGCCAGAAAAATCGAAAACTATTTATTTATGGAAAATTGTGGCCAGATTTGTGTTCACAGGATTTTGAAGGAGTTGTGGCTGACCCTGATGAGTCATCAGTTGCTGAAATCTAATGTGTGTGTGTGGCATTAGGGAGTTCCATGGGTTGGATGTGATTTGGAGGATGTGGAAGAGTTGGTGGAGGACCACATCGAAGAGCTAACCACTGAGGAGCACAAGGGAAAGCTTCAGCAGGAACAGCAAGCAGATTGCAGCTCAGAATCTTGCTGCAGAGGAGAGGGAAGAGGAATGGAAGAAAAGTGCCTTCTTCAGAAATTAGGAGATTTTTTGGAATGTGAGGTAGTATGGAAGGAATTTATGAAACATCACCCAGAAGGATGTGCAAGCCATATAGAAGCAACTTGTACAGTGACAAGTCTTGGCTCATTTTAGGGAAGTTTTAAAGAGATGCAGAAGCAGCTCTCTGGACACTTTGAGACAGGACTCTGAAGTGACTCTCAAGCTAGTCCCTAGTGACATTAGAAACAGGGAAGAAGAGTATGTAAACCAGAAAATGACTTAGTACACAGGGGTGTTGATGGAGAGAGTTCCCATACAAACAGTAACAATCCAAAATCCCCTCTCCTCCAGTCTTCCATACACTAGAAGAATCGCCAATAAGGTAAGTGTTATGCTGTTAACGTTTCATTCATCATGTCCCATTGTATTGTTTATGTACTAACATCTATATTTCATGTAAAATTTTTGTTTAATACTTAGATTGTCAGGAATGGATTAATTGTGTTTTGCATTATTTCTTATGGGGAAAATTTGATTGTTGATTACGTTACGAAAGTCATCTATTTCGATAATCATTAAGCACTTCAGGAGCAGTTAATGAAGGGACCACTGTACAAAAATTTGATGGAAATAAATGCAAATGTAACCTCACTTTGCTTTGCTGAAAGAAGTCTGTACCTACCTAGGATAGTGCTGAGAGGGAGGAGAAGGAAATGTTATTTGTTTGGAAGGTGAGTCCCTTCTCTGTGAAAATTCACCAGTTACAGTGCGGGTTGTTCATGAATGAGTAGCAGAGCACTGACTGCACTTAGTTGGCAGTAGTGGCTTTGTCTCTAGAGAGGTAAACAAAGGGTAGCGCTTGTGCCGTGACTCATTTTGACCCATACAAGTTCTAGCATGCGGTTGTTTTCCAAGCGAATTAAGTATACCTGCAAGAAATTTTTAGTGTCAAGCAGGATGTATGCCAAGTTGGACTTGCTCCATGGGGCGATATGCAGTACCACTGTCGATATTTTAAATACTGTGATTCTAAATGCTGGTTTAATAGTAAATATTTTTCACAACAATTATTGATAGACAAATTGTTTATTTTACTGACTCCACGGCACATAGCGTACTGTATTAGCATTAGTAAAACAGTATTTTAAGCCTGTCAAACTAAAAATGTACATTATTGCTTGTCCATTATAAAATTTTGACTTTCCATTTATAGAAGATTTGATTGTAATCACATCTGTGGACTTGTCCTGGGTGGAATATTTTCAGTTTGGGAGAACTCTGAACTTGAGTATCTACTTGCCTCTGGCAGATGGTGATGGAGTGAATGATAGTCAGTAATTTATTCAGATACCTCAGTGGGAGATGGCCAGTGTGTTAAAAATGCTTTTAATTTTGTTTAGGCATTATTGAGAAAGTACACTTTTTCCAGCGGGGCATATGTGGTAGGAGAGAGAGACTTCTCGCACATTATGCATAATCTTCAGCATGGCTCTACACACTCGACAACTCCTTATCTTCTTCCAAGCGTGCAAGTATGTTATTCTGACTATATTATTGTTACTCTAACTGTTCATAAAATGTATTGGCACAGTATTTTTATACGAGTGCAAGTGATTTATATAAAAGTTTTGTTTGCATTTTCTTTGTAATGTGCCTAAAGCATAACAAGATATCTAATAGAAATTAGATAAACTTGCTAGAATGTGCAACAGAGCACCATCATAGAATTAAAATATTCAAATATCCTACACACATTATTTGTTAGCAGGCATCCATTTCCAGTGTTGTCCATCTGATGTATCTTTTCCCATATCATGTCTTGGGAAGAAACCTATTCCTGCCACTTATTTACAGTGCCAGGTCACACCTCTGTCCATCTATATGCCCATGTTTGAAATTTCTATCTTTATTAACCAAGATATGTTTATGATGAAACAGCTATAAATACACACAATTTTCTTCTACGAGTATACAAGTAATGTAGTTTACATATACAGTAGGAATTATATATGGCAGGTTAGAGTTCCAGGATACACCGGAAAGCAGACATCATCGGAAAAGTAGAAGGCAGCCATTTGTTTTCCTATATAAATGTCCAGATAATAAGTTTGCACTAACATATATAAAGCTAGCAATAGAACAGAGCATTAAAAAAATAAAGGTAAAACACACACACACATTACATTCATTACTTACCTCAAAATATTTGTAGTCTTAATGTAGGGTGAAGTGAGTAGTGTTTATTGTAAAAAGTCAGGTGTGGTAGGCATGGTAGCCTGCCAGGCCACCACATACCATAATATGCTTTGACGTTAAAGAGCCGCTTAAACAATGACATGCATATAGTGTACTCTCATTACTTACCTTAAAAATATTTTGTAGTCTTAATGGTCTTAATGAGGGTAGGTAAATGTCAGATAGCATAGTAGTCATGTATCTGGTAACCCACCCACACATACATTATCTAGGCATTTAAGTGCCCTAGGTGATAAAATGCATATACAGTACCTCATTACTTACCTTAAAATATTTTAGTCTTAACCCTTGCCCAGAATTAGAGGCCCTCTATTTAGATTCTCAGGGTCAAAATTTTTCAAAAAAAAAAAAAATTATTTTTTTCTTATAAAATGATAGAGAATCTTTTTCCCAATCATAATGACACCAAAGTATAAATTTGATGAAAAACTTAAGATTATGCTCTCAGCGAGGATTAACGGTCGTGATGTTAACACATCGGCGTTTTACTTGGTGACCAAATTTTCGCCAATTCCTGTGTACTAGTCGACAAAATCATATCTATTTTACTAGAACTCCATTTTGTCTATCAGATAATTACAAAAACCACACATTACGATTTCAACTATCCCAATAAAATGTTCAGAAATTGTAATTTTGCCAATTTCACTACAAATTTCAGAAGATGCCTATTTCAAATGAGTCCAGAATAAACAAGAAAGACATTCCCTGGCACTAAAGTAACATTTTCTCTGTTCATTGATCGTCCCCAGGCTCCTCTTACATCTCTTTTACTTTCCACTTTGAATTTTATTCTCACAAAAATAAGAAGATTTACTGTTATGCAGACTACTGCATTAGTGTATAAATGGTGTAGGAAATGGTACAAATAACATCAGCGCACTTGTGAAAAGATATTATACTCGCCAGTTGATGTGTATTGGACACCTAGAATGATTGTTTACTTTTGAACTTTGTTAAAAATCAGACATTTCTGCTACTTTGACTCAATTTCAAAAGAATTACTTTTCATTTATGATATAATCAAAATCATCTCAATTTCTGTAATATGTCTTCCATTCTATAAAATGAAGACCAAAGAAAACTAAAATACAACCATAAATACCATACGAAAATACACCAAAAGTCTGTTTAACCGCCGATAGTCCAAGCGATATATATACGTTTTTCAACATATGAAGTATGTACAAAAATGTAGATCTTATTTCTTGTTTTACATTTGAGAAATGTGTAAAACTTTTATCTACATTTTTTCTGTTATCATTTTGAAAATGCGTAATAAAAAGCACGTAGATCTACTTTTGGAGCGCCGGATTTGTGTCGATCTGTTTAGACAGTTTTAAGGTTAAACAAAACATAGTCAGTTTTTTTTCTCTCTCATGCACTGTGTGTTGCAGGATTTTTATACTGTGCACACGGCCACATGAACCCATTCTTTCGCTATGAGGCTACAGCTTTCTCACTAGATTTGAGGTGCTTTAGAATTTGGGCATTCTAGTATATCAATAACCACCAGTTGCATAAAAGCTGTGCTAGTATGTCGGAAACCTGAAAGAGTTAGGTAGGGTGAGGTGAGTAAAATGAGAGAGAGAATGAGAGAGAGAATGAGAGAGAGAATGAGGAGAGGGAGAGAATGGGAGAGAGATGGGGAGGAGAGGATGAGGAGAGAATGAGAGAGAGAGATGGGGAGAGAGAATGAGAGAGAGAGGAATGGGAGAGAGAGATGGGGAGAGAGAAGGAATGAGGGAGAGAGAGATAGAGAGAGGAGATGAGAGAGAGGAGAATGGGAGAGAGAGGAATGGGAGAGAGGAATGGGAGAGAGAGAGATGGGGAGAGAAGGGGAATGGGGAGGAGAGAAGAGATGGAGAGAGATGGGGAGAGAGAGAGAGATGAGGAGAGAGAATGAGGAGAGAGGGAATGGAGAGAGAGAGATAGAGAGAGAGAGAGAATAGAGAGAGAGAATGGGAGAGAGAAGTAGGAGAGAGAGAATGAGAGAGAGAGAGATGAGAGAGAGAATGAGAGAAGAGAGAGAGAATGAGAGAGAGAGAATGAGAGAGAGAGAATGAGAGAGAGAAAGAGATAGAGAGAGAGAATAGAGAGAGAGAATGAGAGGAGGGAATGGGGGAGAGAATTCAATTCAGGATATTCTCTAAGGGTTACAATGTGGGGTTTTACAGGTTTTGGGTATTGTGTGGTTTACATGTTATAAAATACTAATTACAGAGGGAGGCCACTAGGACACCTAGCATGGCTAAACATTTCGGGCAGACTTTGATTAATTCTCAGCATTAATCCTTACAGATTATGGTATTAAGGCTAAGTGAGCACCACATCATAATTTGTGAGTTTTGCTTAATGTGAATGCTTTTGTTTTTGGCACAATACAAAGTGTCTATATTGGAGATATCATAGGCAAACTCATGACTAGTTAGGATTTATTTTAAGATTAGTTAAGTATTTCTGGGTTTATAGTCAGTGGGTGAAGTGGGGTGGTATGAACCGCAGGTGGTTATCATGTAGTTAGTTGTGGGAGTGTATCAGGGAGATAAGATGTTTATCTAACTGTAGTTTTGAAAGTGATGAATGTGTCTGCAATTCTAGAAGTTTTCAAATGGGAGTGTACAAGATTTTAGGTCTTTAGAATACATTTGAATTTTTGTAAAGGTTTAGTCAAACACAGGGAATGTCATAGAGGATGTTTGTGTCTGAATTGTTATGCCTGTGGATCCTGTCACAACTATCAGAAAGTGTTTTAGGTCAAGGTTAATATTGGAATTTAAGGTCACTGTAGATATAAGATTGCACAGTAGTAAAGTGTGGATGTTCTGAACAGGAGTAAGTTTGAATCTATGAAGAGTGAGGGGTTGCCAGGGATGGGATTTGGTAGTTATTCTTACTTTACGGCTTTTGTTTGGGTTATTATTGGCTTTAGATGTGTTGCAGTTGAACCCAAGCACAGATAGCATGGGTGAAGTATGGATATAAATTAGATAGTATGTAGTGTGAAGGGCAGTTTGCAACATGTATTATCATATCTTGGACGAGATCCCACCGTTTGGATATTTTTTTGGTGTGTATTTGGATGTAAGGTGCTGAAATTTAGGTTGTTGTGAGAGTATAGGCCAAAGATTTGCCCTCATTATGCCACCAGCAATTAAGTATTTATCCCGATCTGTAATTGCATCTCCTGCTCTGCTACCAAACATAATGTAGTGAGTTTTGTCAGTGTTAGCGTAAGTTTATTGGCTGTCATCCAGAAGTCGATATTTTAGTCAGCTCCTCATTAACAGTGGTGTTGAGGAGTGGCAAGATCGGTGAGAGATGACATAGAAATCGTGTCGTCAACCTGGTGGCCTGGTATTTCAAAGCTCCTTCACACACAGGGACCGGGTTAGATTCGGCCAGTGGAAACATTTAAACCCGTTCACTTACACCTGTTGTCTGTTCACCTGGCAACCAAATGAGTACCTGGGTGTTAGTTGACTGGTGTGGATCGCATCCTGGGGACGTTAAGGACCCCAATGGAAATAAGTTAGACAGTCCTCGATGGCGCACTGAGTTATCCTGGAGTGGCTAACCCTCCGGGGTTAAAAATCCAAACGAAGTCTTATCTTATCTTAAAGAGAATGGGTTCAGGTGATGAGATCGTTGCGAGATCATTGATGTGAGGAAGAGCAGAGACCAAGGACACTTCCTGTGGAACTCCAGTATCAAAGTGCATTTATGGATTTAGAAAGGCGTATAATAGAGTGGATAGAGGAGCAATGTGGCAGATGTTGCAATTATGTGGAATGGGTGATGAGATTACTAAATGCTGTAAGGATTTTATGAGGATGAGTGAGGAGGCTCAGGTTAGAGATTGTGTAGAGGAGGACTACTTCCGGTAAAAGTAGGTCTTAGACAGGGATGTGTAATGTCACCATGGTTATTTAATATATTTATAGATGGGGTTGTAAAGGATAAATGCTAGGGTGTTGGGAGAGGGGGTGGGATTAAATTTTGGGAATAATTCAAAATGGGAATTGTAGTTACTTTCTGCTGATGATACTATTGCTTATGGAATTCTAAAGAAAAATTGCTAAGGTTAGTGGAGTAGAGTTTGGGAATGTGTGTGTAAAGGTAGAAAGTTGAAAGTGAACATAGAAAAGAGTAAGGTGATGGGGTATCAAATGATTTAGATAAGAAAAATTGGATATCAAATTGGGGAGGAGAGTATGGAAGAAGTAGATGTTTTCAGATACTTGGAATTTGTGTCGATGGATGGATTTGTGAAGGATGAGGTTAATCCTTAGAATTGATGAGGGAAAAAGGTGATGGTGCATTGAGAGTATATGTGGAGTCAAAAAAACATTTATCTATGGAGGCAAAGAAGGGAATATGAGAGTATGTAGTACCAACCTCTTATATAGGAATTCTTAAGCTTAGGTGAGTAAATGCAGCAGCGAGAAGATGGTTGGAAACCAGTGGAGATGTCCTATTTGGGTGTGTGTGAGTGTAAATATTATGCAGAAAATTTGGGTGTAGAGTGGGAAAAGATGTGGAGTTAATAAAAGTATTAGTCAGGGGGGCAGAAGAGGGTTGGGGGTGGTTTGGCTTTTAGAAAAATGGATCAAAGTAGAATGACATGGGCATATAAATCTATAGGGAAGGAAGGGGGGGGTGGGGTAGTCCTAAAGGGTTGGAGAGGGGGGGTAAAGGGGGTTTTTTGTGGGGGTTGGGATTTCCAGGCGGCGTGGCTGAGATAGGAGGAATGGAGCAATGGTATTGGGCCCTGGGACTGTTAGGTGAGCGGGGTAATATTTAGTAAGGATTCAGGAAACCGGTTATTTTCATATATGGGATTTGAGTCCGGGAAATGGAAAACAATGCCTGCATTTTAAAGGGGGGTTTGGATTTGGCAGTTTGGGGGGATTTTTGGGTTTTTATATGTGTATCTTCAGACTGTTTTTTCGAGCACCTCTCAAAAACATGATAATTTAGGTGGTAAAAGTGTTGAATGTATAAAGTATTTTTTTTTTGGGGTTTTTTTTTTTTGGGTCACCCTGCCTCGGTGGAGAGGGCAAACTTGTTAAAAAAAAAAAAAAAAATGTGAAAAACTACCATCATCATTTTTGATTCAGGGAACATTTTGATAATTTTGTATTATTCCAGTGTTTTTAGTGTTTTCTAAATAAGCCCCGAGCCCAAAGCCAGTTCAACCCTGTGGTAAAAGGGTAGAAATACTACAAATACTATTGCCCTGGTCAGGGTGCTGTCACGGTCAGCAGCGCGCTGCTGACCATGGTCAGCTGGGTGTTGCTGGCACGTCAGCTGCTGCAGCACTGTCACTGCTGCTGCACCCGTCGCTGCTGCTGCCCCGTCAGCTGTACTACCGAAGATGTGGGGCTTTATTGGGGGTGGTTTCAGAATACCGAAAAATTAAAAGGGTTAGCCACCCCGGATAACCCAAAAAAGTCAGGTATCGGCGACTGTCTAACTTATTTCCATTGGGGCCCTTTAACCCCTTTTAGGGTCCGTCCCGAGATCCGGCGGTCTAGTGCCCCAAACCGAATCCCCCAAAAATTTAAAGCGCCCAAATTTGCGCAAAGCCCGGGCCAATTTGAGAGAATGGGTCTGCGCGGGGTGTCGTAAAAAAAATCGGGCGCCGAAGCTTTGGAACCCGGGCTCAGTCCCCCCTTGTTCCCCCATTCTGGTCAGCTTCACCCCCCAAAAATTGGGACTTCCTTTTCCTGTCTGATGTTAACTGAGGGAAGGGGAAATGAAGCGAACCCCGGCTTTGAAAAAAGGGGACAAAATGACCAGGATATCGTAAGTCAGAAAACCCCGGCGACCCTACCTTCTACCTCTGGTGTGGGCATTTTCGTGACTCCGGGGGGGTTTTCCCCAAAACGTGGAAAACTAATTTTTTCCCCCGGTGGCTGGCCTCCCCTTAGTAATAGGGATTCTGCTATTTGATTTTATTGCGCCACGATCATTAGTAGTGATAGTGGGGAAACATATTCCCCGGAAAGCGCGGTATTTCGCCGCCGCTTTCCGGGTAGTCTCCCCTATGCTGGCCCAGGGCGGAGTACACCCCGGTACATCCGGGCCCCTACACCCGTTTAGGTAGTGATAGTGAGGATGATGTGGCTCCCTTGGCATGGAGGGGGCCACAGACATCAGTGGATAGTGTTGGGGGCTGGTGGTGGTAGTCACCCCCACGTGATTTCGCGGCCAGGGGGGGAACCCCACGCGTGACCCAGTTCGGACAAAGCGGGCGCCCCCCCGCCCGCCAAAAACCCCCCTTAAACCCCCCAGAGTCAGTATCCCACAAACTGTACATTGGGCAAAACCCCAAATTTTTTCCCCCACCCCTCACCACTTTGATGACCAAGTGGAACTACCCCCCTTGGAACCCGGAATGAACGGGAATTCTTTGAATTATTTTTTGCCCAAATTGAGGGAAATTATTGTCAGGAAAGTAAAAAATATTTTCAGTACCCATGGAAATCGATTTTATCCCAGTCAAGACTCCCAGGTGGAAAGAGCGACTGTTGCAGAAATGATTTGCGCCAAAAAGCTTATCCTCGCTATAAGCATAATAAAAAAACATACTGGCCCACAGATGGGTAATTTGTACCCCATCCTTCAGTGAAATAATACCAGTGAAAAATTTATCTTACTTTTGGGTTGTTGCACTTTTTGACAAAACCAGGCCTGACAAAGTGACAGGTTATACAAGATTAGAAATGTTTTCATGATCTCAAACGTTAAAGAAAACTTTTATCCATTCAAGAATCTTGAAATTTGGGCGAGTCTTTGATTTTGTTCAAAGGTAGACTTCTTAACGTAATCCCGGCAAGAGGAACCTGGTAAAAAATTGTTTTCTCTGTGATTTGACAGTGGCCTGGTTTTGGGATTTTTTGATACGGGTATAAACATTAAAAAGATCCCAAAAAATTTTGGGGTATATCAGGTGCGGGGAAACATGATGGCCCCTTTTATCTTGAAGGGCCATTTTATATCCCGAAAACTGGTACAAAACCCCTTACTCAGTGTTTTCTGCGGTGAAAAAGACAGATTGTGTGGACAGTGCGTTCTTCGTAAACATATGCCCAGGCTCAACGGGGTTTTGTGGTGAGGGGTGGGGGTTTTACCCCAAATACATCATGGCCGTTGGCATGAAAAACGAGATGTCATTTTTGACAACCATTCCGTAATGAAATGCAAGCTCAAAGTTGTCAGTGATAATGAGATTAAACCAGGAATGATTGATTATACACAAAACATCGCTTTGACAAGTGTGACATGCAATTTTTTTGTTGACTGTGTTCAAAGAGTTACAAATGGTACATGAAACTTTTCTTCCATCTCAGGGACATTTAAATCTGAATGCATAAATATGCCAAATAAAGACTGGTAACGACCATGGGGAAATTTGTTTGTCTGTTGTCAGACAACTCATTAAACCGGTAACAACACCTCAATACAACATGGTCCCAATTTCACACAAATACCCAAGTTTTTGAGAAGAGAAGGTGTCATTTCATAATACAGCTTCCTTCAACTCAAAAAAATTTGCTAAAAGGGAGATGCATTGTCTGTGCACAAACAAACGCCCAAAAAAGACCAAAGACATCGGTTTATGTGTGAAAATGAAGGTGCCTTTTTGGGGGGCCTTTTTTAAGGAGTTCCAAAAAACTAGCAGTTCAAAACCTGAGGATTTAAAATATAAAAATTGATGAACATGTTTTATAAATTTGTGCATTTTTTGAATAAAAAACGTGTCCAAAATAGTTAAAAATTTGTCAAGCAAAAGTGTATTTAATAAATTAATACTACTTCAAAATTTATAGGAATAAAAAAATTGGAAAAAAAAAAAAAAACAACTAAAACAAAAAAAAATATAAGCATTATTGGGTTTCATTTGCCCACATCTTTTTCACAAACTTCTTGGCACTGTATCCGGAAGTACTGATCAGATTCTAATTTTTTGTTTTTTTCCCTTAAAAAAAATATGCTCTTTAATTCTGTAAAAAAAAAAATTTTTTTTTTTTAAAAATTTTTTACATTTTGGGTGACTTCAGTTTTTGGGTTGCCCCTGAAAGGTTAATTTTTCCCCCAGGATCCCCCCACCAGTCACTAACCCCCAGGTGAACGGGAAAAAATGCCGGGAACTAGTGCCAATTGGTGAATTTAAGGCCAGAAAAGGTTTGGGTTTTGAGAGATTTAAGATTGTAGTGAAAATGTGAAAAGGCCCTGTTCGGAAAAAAAATGAAAAACAGAATCTACATTACTCCAGGGGGAAAAAAGGCACTTCTCACTCATCACCACATCTTCTAAAGGAAGGTCATTTATTCTTCTTTTTAGAATGTACACAATATATATTGTGCATGTACCCTTTTAATCCTGACTCCCCATTGATTTTTGAAAACGACTAATTTACTCCACAAACTCTGATGATCTTTCCTCCCAGCTTTCTGTTCAGTCCCCCCTTTTACCCTTTCACCATCCACTCCCCCACTGTTATCGTAACCTTACTCATCCATCCCCCTTTTTTAGCCTGCCCTTCCTGCCCTGCAGCGCGTATAGTCCTTGTGGCTTAGCGCTTTTTTTATAAATAATAATGTATGATTTTTTTGTGTGTAAAAAATGTGTATTTCATGTGAAAAAAAATTTTCATACCGGGATCTTGACGGATTAATTTGTTTTCCCATTATTTATTATGGGAAAATTATGATTACAATAATTTTGTCTTCGGGGCATCAGGACGGTTATATCATTGGGGCCCCTGTACATTAAAATTTTATATGTGGCCTCATGGGGAAATATTACAATAAATCAAATATTAACGGGAAAGAACAAAATAATACAGAGCTTTATGAGAAAAATTTAATAAAGAAAATCCCTTACAAAAAAAAATTTTATTATAAAAAAGTTTATTCCAAAAGAAAATTATATACTGTACATAGTACCCTTTTTACTGAAAAATTTTATTCAACAGTATTTAAGTTTGTTAACTCCACACAGATTTTTAATAAAATAATGAAATTAACTATTAACATAACTGTGTTGTTCTCTTTTAAGAGAATCTGCAATCTTAGGTGGTTACGAGCCTGTACATAACTTATGCCACGGGGTTAATATTGCTTTGAGGAAGAAATTTCAGTTTTTCCCCTTTTCCAATGGCCTTTCAAAAAATGTTTACAGGGTGGGGGTGGGGGAACCCCCCCAGCTCCCACCTCCCCCCGGGAATCTTGGCCCTCCCCCCACCCCCATTTTTTTGCATCATCCCCCGGGACATTTTTTGGCCCTTTCCTCCCATCATCATCCTTGCCTCCCCACCCATCATCTATTCGGGTTAGGAAAACTGTCCCGGGACCCCCCCAGCCTGGGCCATCCATTCCTCCACTTGCATCCCCACCATAGTTTGCCAGGTCCACCATATCCATTTGGGTCCACCAGGCCCATACATGGGCCCAGCAGTAAACTGAAGAAAATAAACAACAGGTTAGTTTTTCTACTTTTTTTCCCTAAATCATAAAATATAAATAAATAAAAAAATTTTTTTTGGGGGATATGATGAGCCATTTAGGGAGCGGGGCCTTTATTGAACTTTGGCAGTCCATTTCCAGGACTCAAGCTGACCCCGAGGGAAATACAGTGCCTGCAATCAGAAAAGGTGGGATTATTTTCAGTGTTTGTAATATACTGCCTCCCAGCAAGACAGTGATGGGGGTTGAGGGAAAAAGTGTTTTTTCTTGTTGGCACCCAATCTCAGTGGAAGACACCCGGTTTGTTAAAAAAAATATATGTATGTATATATCCTAGGTTGAAAGGGTTTAAATTACCCCCAAATGGGGTAAAAATTAAAATCTCAGTGGTAATGAAGGCTCAAAAAAATATAAATAAAATTTAAAAAAATTTTTTTAATAATTGAAAAATTATGACAGTTATTTTATTTTCAAACAAATAATTTTTAGTTATCTTAATAAAAAAAAAAATCTAATTTGTAGGATCATTTCTTAAGTTGGCAAAAATTTAAAACAGATTCTTAGACTTTTGAGTCTATGGGTAATTTCACTGTACAAAAATTTGTTTTGGGAAATCCAAAAAGTTTGCTGACCTCTGATGTATTTTAAACATACACAGTAGGCCCTGCTTTGGGGGCCCGCTTTAGGGGGATTACAAATTTGGACATTTCAAATTTAAAAAATTGTTTTTTGGCTACTGATTGCTATTACGTGTCACGTCCACTTTTTTGTTTCATCCCCCCCGGGCCCCGTTCTCCATTTTTTGGGAAATTTTCCCCAAAATTTCAAGTGTTTTAAAGTTATTGCTTTTTTATGTAAATCGATAATTGTACTTATGTATATCTGTACCTAAATAAACTTACACACTGTGCTGGTATGCAGGTACAAAAAATCAAAAATTTTCTGATTGTGTTGAAGATGCAAAAATAATAAAATCTCTGGTAACTTGAAATACCAGTAATTGCATTTTAGACATTTTTTTTTCCATCTATGATATTTTTTTAAATTATAAGAAACACATTACATGTTGATAAATTTAATAAATACAACCATAGAAAAACAAATTGACATAAATGTGAGATGGGTAGTGGGGAGGTGTTAGGAGGATGGAAAAAATTTCCATTTTCTCGGGCCCAACATCAACAGTTCGGGGGGGTAACTGTGAAAACTACCCCTAGTTGTTTTCACTTGTTGCATAATTACCTTAAAAGGGTTGGTTATGAGAAGGGAGTGTTGCTGTTTTTTATCTACTGCTCCAACGAAGACAAATTGTACACATTGAAAATTTTCCAAAAAACCCCAAAAAAGAAAAAGACACGCTTTGGCCCGGGGACGGCGCGCTTTCTGTTTTTTTCGGGTTTTTTTAATTCGTTCAACCCGGTATTGCCTTTTTTTTATTTATTTGTAAAATGTTTGTATTGTGGGGGAAAAGCCAAAAATTTTGAATAATGACGGTAAAAACCCCAAAGGGGACAAGTATTAATGCATTTGTCTGTTTGTTTCGCCTTGCCTTTTTGTTTAGGATGGCATCTGGGGTAGTTGTTAGAAATGATTGCTCAATGAAAAAGGTATGTCTAGGGTAATAATAAATAATTATCGCCGGGGGTGCTTTAAATGTCATATACATGTACAGGGGCCCCCGAAACGAAAGGTTTTTTGCTTAAATCCGACTAGCGAACTTTTTACAAAAAAATTTTTTGCCTGATAGGCTAAAAACTAAAACACAATTTGTTCCGCTGAGCCTCCATTGTGGCCGGTTTTAAAGCCAGCCAGCCACGGGCCCCATCCAAACATACATAACATTTCTATTATCAAAAGCTTTTTGTATTGCCCTCAAATAAGTCACCATGGCCCCAAAAAGCTACTAGTCCCAAACCCCTAAAAAAAGGGTGAAATTACTATGGATAGAAAAAAGAGATCATTGGTAAAAGAAGTGGTGTTTTCTCGAGCTGGCCGGGTTTTACACAAAACCCCAATCAACCATCGCATATTGGAAAAGCGGCTATAAAAGGAAGCTGTTTTTGCCTAAGGTGCAACTATGTTTTAATCAGACCCAATAAAAGATTTGAGTGATTTTGGGTGGATAAACAAAAAACAAATAGCGGGAGAAGCATCTCTCAGCATCATATGTGAAAAGGCTAGGAAGTTGCATGAGGTTTTAAAGTCCTGCAATTGGTGGTGATGCAGGAATTTAAGGCCAGCAAAGGTTGGTTTGAGAGGTTTAGAACGTTGGCATGGTGAGGCTGTCATTTTGGGACCAAAAGCAGCTGAAAAATATTGGGGAATTCAAGGAAAATAGACAGTAAAAAATTAAAACCGGCAATTATTTTTGTGACACACAATGTTGTGAAACATTTTAGGAATGTCATAAAGGGGGGGGTACAGGCCTCTATGGGGAATATGTTGTCGAAGGGTCAGTGATTTTAAGCGTCCAGGGATTAAAAAGAGGGAAGTAACCCCAGAAAGGACTTGACCCCTCGTCCTAAGGGAAAATTTCCCCCTTCTAAACATAACACCATCCGTCTCCCCTCCCCCCATCCCATCAATCATCACCAGATCTTCAAAAAGGTAAGTGTCAGTAATTGAATTCTTCTTCAGTTTGTATATTAAAATTAATATTTCATGGGAAAAAAAATTTTTCAATACTTTTGGGGTGTCTTGCGGTTAATTTGATTTCCATTTTTTTTATGGGAAAATTAATTTCGACTAACGATAATTTTGATTAACGATGAGCCTCGGACAAATCGTTGGTAAAGGGCCCCCTGATTTTATGTAGGTGTGGTAGGGGGGTGTTTTACACCTGACTTCTAAAAAATACTACTCACCCCTCAACCCCAAATTAAGACTACAAATATTTTAAGGTAAATAATGTGCACAATGCATCACTTTAAAGGAGGGTTTGGATCTGATAGTTTGGAGGATATTTGTGTATCTTTTTGCATATATGCTTCTAAACTGTTATATTTTACACCTCTGCAAAAAAATGTTATGTGTGAGTGAGATGGTGTTGAATGATGATGAAAGTATTTTCTTTTTTTTTCTTTTAGTGCCTAGTTCTATTGCTAACAATATAAGATAATGTAAACATGTTTTGGGTTTTTAAAAGCATTTATAAGGATAAAAAGGGGGGATTTCTTTAATTTCTACTTTATGGCAGTAGCCTGGAACCTAACCTGTATAATTTGCCCTTTCTGTATATTTTATTAAACACTGGCTGTCTCCCCTCAAAGGGAGAGTAACCCAAAAAAAAAACACTTTCACCCATTCACACTATTCTTTTGCCAGGACAAATAAACGGTCAATGTCCCCCCGCAGCAAATATCCCCCTCCCCCTTTCAGAGTGCAGGCACTGTATTTCCCCCTTCATTCATTCATACTTTTGGGGCAACAACAATCCCCCTTTATTAAGGTATTTTAACAAGAAAAAGGTTCACCAATAAAATGGAAATGGAAACTAGACATTCTGGGCCGATGAACTGTTACAAGATGTAAATGATGGCCAGGGAAAAATATCTAGCTTATAATTTGATCTGTAGGTTGTGAATCATTTTAATTATGAATGGACTTTATCTTAAAAACTGGTTTTATAAAAAATATATCACTGCATGAGATTTAAAATTTTTACAGCCCTCCTCATACGGGGTTCCGTTTTTAAATGTAGGTCTGTAAACGGGTGGTGTTAAAGGGAGTAACCCAGGGGAGCGGGTTTGCACCATCTTAAAATATTTTTTAAATCCCTTTTCTTCATTTTTTAAACATTTCTAGTATCGTTTTTTAAATGTTTTACAGTGGGGTACTGAAACCCTAATAAACAGAATGGGGAAAACAGCCTAGTATACACTGTTGGTTCATACTGGTTGGGAACCTGGTTTAAATCAGTGGGCAAAAAGTACATCATAAGTGAGGGGAAGGGTGTATTGTATGGCGGGAAAAAATGCATTTATACAACCCGGGGAATGAGAGGGAACAGGTCTTCAAAATGGGTAAAGGGAGCTTCAATAAAACCCCTTCCCGCCTCAAAATCCCCTTAACAGACACATTTTTTCTAAAGATCACTCGCCCTTGGTGGACCTCCCACGACCCAATGTGAGCCACCAGTGCCACTGCCAAGGGGATCCCTCCCATAGCACCCATGTTACCATAACCATAATTTATGGGTTCATTTATGGAAGGTTCTGGCCATAACTTTCATGGTCATGGTTGTCTTTCCAGAAATATCATGTAATGGGGTTTTTTTGATTTCCTTTTAACCACCATCCGGTCGGGTCACGAGGAGAGTCGGGAAACCTGGAAAAAAAGATAAAATTTTTTAATGCATTTACACCCGGAAAACCTATAGAAGCACAAAAAACAAACATATTTCTTCTTTCAACAAAAGGCATATCCTACCAAGGCAGGGTGGACAAAAAAGGAAAAAAAAAGTTTCTTTTTTTTAACTTTTAATGTATACAGGGAAGGGTTACTGCCCTTTCTCCCAAAGATTTTTTGCCCCTTCAAACCCCCTGACATGGAGGAAAATTTGTTCCCCCCCAGGATGATGAAAGAAATATAAGAACTATTAAGAAAATAAAAAAAATGGGGGGTGTGTATATATGTGTCATGCATATGTAGGGGGCCTAAATGAAGTAAAGTACAAGATGTACCTGATGTGTTGCATGTTTAGAGAAAAAAAAGGGGCCCCAATCCACCCTTGTGTGAAAAAAAATTACAAGTTTCCCTTTCACACTATTTGGAACAAGGAATGTAAGAATCTATTATATAGGGAAAATTTTTAAAAACTCTTAGGGGAGTAGGTTTGGGGACAGCAACCACCCAGGGGTTCACGCCCGATGTGAGTGAAACGGACCTGTAATTGTTTTTTGTGGTAGGTTGCTGGTGTCCTTTTTTTTGCCTATAAACATGCAAGATTTCAGGGAACATCTTGCTACTTCTACTTACTTTGGTCCCTTATACATGCATGACAAGATACATATACACACCCCCCGGGTTTTCTTTATCTTTTTAATAGTTCTTTTTCTTGTTTTTTCCATCTCCATGGGGAAAGGGGAAAAAGATTTTTCTCTTAAGCCATGCCTGTCATAGAGCACAAAAATCTGAGAGCAAATAGTAACCCCCCTTTTGCTTACAAATTTAAAAAAAAGATTTTCTTTTTCTTTGGTCACAGTGCCTCCAAAGGGTGCGGTTGTTCATTGAAAAATCTATTAAAAAAGTGTATAGAATATGTTGCATGAAAAAGTGTCTTACTTATCAATTGTTGATAAAATTACGAAATGATTCAGTGTAACTTAATAGTGGATGGAAAAAAGGGAGCCATGTGAGCCTCCGAGCTGCTTGGGTGACCGCTTGACTTCTACCCAGGTGTGTGTTTTGGTTGGCCATGAGCATGACAGGTAGCAGGGGCCATCTCATAAAATTCCCGCCCTTGTTCCCTTCTGATACATGCCCATGCCACCCATCATGTCATCTCCATACCACTGAAATTGTTCATTTCCCCCCAGCAGTCCCACTTTTCCCTCAAAGGCTCGGTTTTTTCCCCTTTTAATTAGTTTCGCTGTTTCTCCCTTACCATCAGTTCATTAAACTTTATTGCATTTACATTCACTGTAAAGAAATAAACAAATTACAAAATACTGTCTATTATATAGACCACTTTATACAATATAATATGTACAGCCAAATACATAAAACAATTTTAAGTATTCTACATAAACCCCATTTGAGAAACACAGTTTCATTAAAACACTGAAATTATAAATTTAATTTCAAGTTGTATGGGCGGACCATATAAAATGCCAAAATTTTGGGAAAAAAAATGCCTCAGCAGGGTGTTTTCCTTTGTCAGTTAGTCAAAGGGGGCCATTGTTTGGGGGCCTAGTTTGACCCTTTATTTAAACATCCTCCCACACTGCCAGATCATTGTGTCTAACCTTACATATCTTACTCAATCTTTTTATTACTCATTTATCTCCCAAATTTAACCCCTGAAACCCCAGACAAATACTAGTGGGGTTTTGGGGGACTAAAAGCATTAACACAAAAATCTGGTTTTTGACAAAAAAAGATTTTAAATGATGTATGCCTAAATGGGATGCAACTGAGATGGGGATGCCCCCGGCCTTTGGTCTCAATGAAGAAACATTCTGCATAAATTGAAAGATGAGAATACATGGGAAAGATAACCCACTTGTGACCTCTTTAAAAATATAATATTGGTTTCCACAGCTAAAAAAAACAGAAAACTTGGTATATTTTGAATGAGCAGAAAACTAAAAGATGGGTATTAGGGCATATTATAAAATACTGTATGACAGGAAGGAAAGCCTCAATAAGAATGTTTGTTCAGTTCTGGGTGGTTCCACTGGTTTAGCCCCTGCAAGGGTCTAAAATAAATGTACCCCCAATGCGGGGGATTTTTTAAAAAAAAAAAAAATAATTTTGTCTTATCAAAAAAATTTGCCCTGATTTTAGAAGATGTGTTTTTATTTAATGTACCCTAGGCAAAAGCATTATAGTCCCATATAAAGGGAAGGGGACAAAAGAATTGTAAAAAATTTTGAGGAATAAGTTTACTGATATACCAGGGAAATTTGGGAGGGGTTTTTAAAAATTAGAGGTAAGACAGTGTAGGATTCGGGTGGCAAGGAGGTTTCAATGGGTGGAATTTTGATCAAGTGTTTTTCATTAAGCAATTTTTGTAACAGTATTTAGATAAAGGAAGGGGAAATTTTTTTGGTTTTTGGATTTAGAAAAGGCATTATAGAGTGGGTAGGGGGGCAATGTGGCGATTTCAATATATGGAATGGTGGTAAGTTATAAATGCTATAAAGGTTTTTAGAGGATATGAGGTCAGATTAGGGTGTGTAGAAAGAGGAGACTACTTTCCCCCAAAAATAGGTCTTAGACAGGGATTTTAATGTCACCATGGCTCTTTAATATATTTATAGTGGGGTTTTAAAGAAGTAAATGCTAGGGTGTTGGGGAGGGGGTGGGGGTAAATTATGGGAATCAAAACAAAATGGAATTGACAAGTTACTTTTGCTGATGATATGTGCTTTTGGGAGAATCTAAAGAAAATTGCAAAGGTTATGGATGAGTTTGGGAGTGTGTTTAAAAGGGGAAATTGAAAGTGAAATAGAAAAGAGTAAGGGATGATATCAAATGATTTAGATAAAAAAAATTGGGTATCAAATTGGGAGGAGGGGTATGGAAGAAGGAATGTTTTCAGATTTGGGGGTTGCGTGTCACGGATGGATTTATGAAGGATGAGGTTAACATGGATTGATGAGGAAAAAAAGGGGTGGGGCGTTTGGGGATATGTAGTCAAAACTTTTCTTTAGGGAAAAGAAAGGGGAAAGTTAAAGACAGTAGTACCCAAAACTCTTTTGGATGGAGTTGGGTTTGGGAAAGCAGCAGGAGGGTTGGAGGCAGTGAGATGTCCTGTCTAAAACAATGTGTGGTAAATATTATGCAGAAAAATTTTTATTGTGGAAATTGGAGAAGGGTGGAGTTAATAAAAATATTAGTCAGAGGGGTGAAGAGGGTTTTTGGGGTGGTTTGGTCATTTAAAAGAATGGATCAAAGTAGAATGACATGGAACATTTAAATCTGAGGAGAAGGAAGGGGGGGGGGGTCGCCCGGGGTTTGGGGAAGGGGAGGTTTTTTGGGGAGGGGCTTGGGCTTCCCGCAGGGGGATGGCGGGAAGGAGGAATGGAGGCAATGGGATTTGTGACCTGCGTTTTGTTGGGGGAGCGGGTAATTTTGTGAAGGATTCAGGGGAAACGGTTATTTTTATATAGCTGGACTTGAGTCCCGGGAAAAAGGGGAAATACAATATCTGCACTCTAAAAGGGGGGGTTTGGGATATTAGAGTTTGGAGGGGTATTTTTTTATCTTTATACATATGTTCTAAACTGTTATGTTCACCTCTGCAAAACAGTATTTGTGTGAGTGAGGTGAAAGTGTTGAATGATGATGAAAGTATTTTTTTTGGGATTTTCTTTTTTTGGGTCACCCTCCTCGGGGAAACGGCCACTTGTTGAAAAAAAAAAAAAACCCATGGACAAACCCTTTTTCTCTGATGTAGTCTTAAAAGGCCATGGGGCCAATCAGTCCTAAATTTTGGGATAAATTTTGGAAAGTTTCCTGGTCGCGTAAATGTATGTCACTGATAGTTTTGGGGTTTAAAATGTGTAGTCAGCTGCATATCAAATTTTTTTAGGGGGGAATGTTTGCTGCCATGAATTTTTCCCGCACAACTGGGGGAAATAATTGATGAGAAGGCTAGAACCTGAAAGTCTTCAATTAGGGTAAATTGGAAGATGCCATCAGAACTTATATCAGCAAGCAGTAAAAATCCCTTGGTTCAAGGCAGTGAAGGATTATTTCAGCTTCCATCTTTGGGGAATATGGTGATATTTGCTTATTTTTCTCCTAGAATGTCCAGCTTTGAAAAAAAACCCGAAAATGTTTGGGCCCGTTTTTAGTGGGCTAGCAAAAACCAATAATGTAATTCCTACCAAATTACTAATTATTTATTTTTTTTAAAAATTGGACAATAAAGCTTTGTGACTTTTTACAGAGAATCGGGAAAACAACCCTACTTTTTCCCCTTTTTCTGAAGTCCACTCAATATAATTTTCCCTAACGTCAGTTTTTGGGAAAGTATTCCATGTTTAAAGAAAATCTACTGACTTTTCTTTCAAACAACATTAAACAGGAGAACCCTTTATTTTTTCACATTTCTTTTGCCCACAGAAAAATTTTTTCAAATACAAAAAGTTTTTTTTTTTCAAATGTTTCTGTATTACTGAGGTTTGCCCATGCCACTGTCTCCCAAAAATTCATGGTCAAATCAATTCAGGGAGTTTAAAAATTATATAACTTAATATTATTACTAAATGTAAAAAAAAGGAACTTTTTTTTCTACTTTTTTGGGTCACCCCCCCTTGGGAAGAAATGACTGGGATGTTGAAAAAAAATTTTTTTTGTATAATATAGATTTTTACACATTAATTAACCATTTCCACCAAGGCAAAAAGATCATTTTTTAAGAAAAATAAACCATTCATTCCAAATGTCTTTTTAAAAATTCAAACATCACAACCAAACAATACATCCTTCAAAAATTCAGGCACTGTATTTCCTACATAAAAACCAGGCCTGAAATTCTTTACAGATAATACATGGCCCTCACTGATCCGGGAATCGTTATCAGGTTCCATCAGTAATCTGGCACTAATTTGGGAGCATAATTTTAAAAATTCATCATTATTCTGACTAAATTTCACTTTTTCGACTCAGAAATTGTGCAATGGTTGTAAACCCGCACAAGCCAGTGGAGGAGACAGCAGGGTGAAAATAGGGAAAATTGCAGAAAATCTTTTTTGATAGGTTAAAAAGTGTATTCTAACCTAACCACTAGTAATCGGCACTACAGGTCCCAATGATGCCCGATTAGTGATGGCCACCCTTTCCTTGTTTAAATCACAGCATATCAAAACCCCAAAAACCACTCTGAGCTAAAATTACATAACCACTGAATGTAGACCTCTAACTCTCCCGATCTTTATCATATCCTCCTTTTTTCCCCTTTTTTTAGACATTCCTACATATATTTCATCTACCTAAATTTCACCCTCTTAATTTATGAATCTTTCAAGACTTTAAAAAAATTTACTGAAAAAAAATATTATACCCCTTTTCAGTTTCATCCCGTTCAAATAAGAAAACTTCCCAAGATCATCTTCAGTTTTCCATTTACCACTTTCTTTTTTCGGCTGGCGGGGGATGGTAGACCAGGGCCTTTTTTAAAGCTGTCAGGGATAGGGGGGAGAATGTTACCTCCACTTTTTCATAATCTTGGGAGTGGAGCAGGTACAGCTGGTATTTGGGAATGGTGTTTTCCCTTAACTGCTGACAGATTATTTATAGATTAATGAAATAGTCCTGAAAAAATTAGGTCAAGATTTGATGTACAGTAATGCTAACATCAATTTCATAAATCACAGAAGGGGTAGTGCTTGACTCTATGGCAAGTGAGTTCTATAGCTCACGACCAGTGATAACCTCTAGAGCAGCTGGTCTAGTGGTTACACACTGATCTTCGATCTTTGGACTTGCCTGCAGTAGGTTGAGCCCCATCTGTTCTGTGTTTTTGTTGCAATCATGTTATGATTTTGTGAATCAGTTTGTACTCTGGTCTGAGGTACAATTAAATTATCACTAGCCCTTTCAGAAATCTTACTGAATTTATATATCTGCCATATCTTGTGCGGGAGATACTGTTTGAACTCATGTGATAATATCCTGGTTAGGCAAAATCCTAAAATATAGCACCCTGCATCTCTACACCTTTGATACCATTAGGGGACCAATAATATGACATGCAGAGCAGTTTTAAGACTGAAATATAATATCTCATTACCTATTAGAAATTGAAGACAGGCCAATTTAAGCGGGAAAAAAAATTCTAGACAATAAACAATGTTTGATACAAAACCACACAGAAAGACCCGCATGAACTGGGCATGCAAACTGGGTGACAAGCAGGCACTAGATGATTAAAATATCTGAATGACAGAATACAGTTACAGTAACAGATAATGCAAACTAACCACCTGCTGGTTGACAGTAAACTTGTACAACAAAAATTTAAACTTTCAGATTAAATTAAAGTAACCCATCAGTCAAAACTCATTAAAATATTAAATGAAAAAAAAAAACCCATTCCAGAAGGAGAGGGATAGAAACTAAGAATAATGACAAAAAAAACCTATGGCAGGAGTAAAATTCAATCAAACATATCACCTGAAGTAATCATCAACAACAACAAAAAAAAAACCCTCAAATAGCATGCTAGGTTGTCCATCAGAAAGCTAAACAAGATGACCTCCTGACATTCATCACATTTGTTTGACCAAACTTGAGAGTGCAGTGCCATGTAGGACCCTCACCTAGACAAATACAAAGTGAAATATGAAAAGTTCAACAGTATGCACCTAGACTGGTACTAGAACCAAAAATAAAAGGCAGTAAAGCAGCTGGGATTGATGAAATAAAGACAGAAATGTTAAAATCAGGTGGGGATATAGTTTTGGAATAGTTGGTGATTTTTTTAATAAATGAATGGAAGAGGGAGGGTAAAAGGGACTAGGGTTTGGCAGGGGAGCATGCATAGTTCCTTTGTATAAAGGCAAGGGGACAAAGAGAGTGTAAAAAATTATAGGAGAATAAGCTGCTGAGTATACCTGGTAGAGTGTAAGGTAGAGTTATTACTGAAAGAATTAGGAGTACAACAGACCACAGGACCACAGATGAACAAGAAGACCTTAAGAAGGCTAGAGGGTGTGTAGACCAAGTGTTTTACAGTGAAACATATAGGTGAACAGCATTTAGAACAGCATTTAGATAAGGGTAAAGAGGTTTTGTTGCATTTATGGATTTGGAAAAGGCATATAATAGGATGGATAGGGGCAAGGTGACAGATGTTGGAAATGTATGGAATAGGAGATAAGTTACTGAAATCAGTGGAGAGTTTTTCGAGAACAGTGAAGCTCAGGTTAGGATATGTGGAGAGAGAGAGATTATTTCCCAGTAAAAGTAGGCCTTAGACAGGGATGTGATGTCACCATAGTTGCTCAATATATTTATAGATAGGGGTTGATGAAAGTGAATGCTTGGGTGTTGGCAAGGGTGTGGGATTAAAGATAAAGAATCTAACACAAAGTGGGAGCTGTTACAGTTGCTTTTTGCTGATAACACTGCTTTTGGGAGAGTCTGAAGAAGTTGCAGAGGTTGGTGGATGAGATTAATAGGGTATGAAAAAAAAGGAAATTAAAAGTGAACATAGGAAAGAAGAAAGAAGATGAGGATAACAAATAAATTAGGTAATGAGAGATTGGATATCATATTGGAAGGAGGAGTATGGAGGAAGTGAATGTATTCAGATATCTGGGAGTGGACATGTCAGCAGATGGATCTATAAAAGGTGAATACAGAATTGATGGGGGGAAAAAAAGGTGAGTGGTGCACTGAGGAGTCTGTGGAGACAAAGAATGTAATATCATGGGAAGCAAAGAGGGAATGTATGAGAGTATAGTTATACCACGCTCTTAGACAATGTGGAGTGTGAATATAATGCAGAGAATCTGTAGCCTGGAGATTTCTATAAGTATTATCCAGAGGGGGTTGCTGAGCATGGAATGGAATAGAATGACTTGGAGACATATAAATCTGTAGTGGAAGACGGGGAAGGGGTTGGCCTGGGAAAGTTGGAGGGAGGGGGTAAGGAGGTTTTGTGTCGAGGGCTTGGACTTCCAGCAAGTGTGCATGAACATGTTGTATAAGAGAGTGGAGATATAGGGTTTTTTGTCTTGAATGCTCTTGGAGTGTGAGCAAAGTAACATTTATGAAGGTAAAATAAAATACCTGTCCCTAAACAATTTTACAGTAGTAATTGGCTTTATTTCTATTATTTAGTAAAAAAAATGTGTTAAGCAAATTTATAAAAGTAAATTCAAGCTGAAAGGTTGGCCCAATAGCTAAAGCTCATTCTTACAAATTTGAACAGTAACCATACACATACTATAAAGGTGGAAGCAAGACAGCTCTAATGAATTTAGATACAACAAAAGCTGTGGGGCCAGACAGGCTATCAACTTTGAAATTGACAGGAGCCAAAGTATTGTTAGACCCCTTTTTGCAAAGATACAACAAGTGAACTGAAATAGCAAATTCCCGACAGCTGGAAAGCTGTAAATATGATCCCAATATTTAAAAAATGTAAAGAAGACAGTAAGAGTAACCTCTAGACCAGTTGGCTGGCTAACATGAGGAGAAAAGAATATGAAAGAATTACTGTAGATACATAAATGACAACCAACATTATTCTACAGATGACAAATCTCATCAAACAAACACAGAATTTTTGGACAGCAATGGAAATAAAGGTGGAGAAAAAGTTAAGTAGACTATCTTCCTAGATTATAAGATCCATTTGACACAGTTGTAGGTATAGTAGGTTGGTAAACAGCAACTGCCCAGGAAAATACCGTTCTAGCGAGCGTAAAACAGAAATTTATTTGTTTTACATGATGGTAGGACTCTGGTGTTTTTTCTTTCTGATAACCATGGAAGGTTTAGGTACATCTTCTACTTATACTTACACTTTAAATCACACTATACATGCATGTACATGCTTATATATACACACTCCTCTGAGTTTTCTTCTATTTTCTTACTAGTTCTTGTTCTTGTTTATTTCCTTTTATCTCCATGGGAAGTGGAACAGAATTCTTCCTCCGTAAGCCATGCGTGTCCTAAAAGGCAGCTAACATGCCAGGAGCAAAGGGCTAGTAACCCCTTCTGTATAAATTAATAAAGTTAAAGAGAAACTTTCATTTTCTTTTTGGACCACCCTGCCTTAGTGGGATACAGCCAGTTTGTTGAGAAAAAAAGAAACTTCATTATTCAAATTGGGCAACCCTGCCTTGGTGAGATATGGCCGGTGTGTTGAAAGATGTGACACAGTACCACATAGAAGATTGCTTTACAACTTGAAGAGCAGGCAGTCAACTTTGGTACTACACAAATATGTATTAGTGCACAAGTTACATGCCTAGTGTTTCAACTTACAAACAAGAAATATTCCGGTGTTTTATCTTATGAAAGACAGTTTTTATAAAAAAAAAAAAAAAAAAAAAAAAAAAAGGTTATACTTTACACTTAATAACATATAAACGTTTATTAAATTTTAATTAATTCCTAGTGGCTCACTGATAAGTGTAGACTTTTAAACAGTGTTGGTAAGTTGGTATCATGTACCAATAAAGATAATTATTATAAATAAAACCAAATTATAACTTGTAACAAAAAGTGCTAAATACCAATGGGGCCACCATACTAAGATGCATCAATGTAGCATTTACATAAGGTCATTATTCAAATCAAACCCAAGTATAACCGAAGAATGCTAAATAAAACTGAACCGAGTAGTGATACAGCATTAACACCATCAAGCAGAAGATGACCACTTACCAACATCACACCACCACCATCACCACCACCACCTACCAGCATCACTATCACAGCCACCATCACCACCCCCAGGCTGTTTTGGGATGTCTCCTTCTCCTCATTTTCATCCAGATCCATATTCGTAGTGGTGGTGTCTCCTCAGCTCCAAGACCTTAAGATCCTCGTCACCATCTTGGCTCTCCTTGGTTTATGACGTCTTCCTCTCCTTCTCCTTTATCTCCCGTATCCATTGGCTCGCTGGTTTCTGACGCTTCTGCCCGTCATTGTCATTCTTGGCTACATCGTCATTGTCATTGTCGTCTTTCAGCGTCTTTTGATAGAACTGCAAGACAAACAAATGGATAAAGCTTCATTTGTTTTTTCAGGTCTGTTACAAGAAGTAAGATGGTGAAGGGCACTTTTTCCCAGGGTTGGAGCTACTCTCCCCTTCCTTAGATGAGAACTATTTCCAGGCACTGTTTGACTGGAGTTTAGTGCTGCATCAGCTGGTTACAATAATCAATGCCCCCCATAAATAATAAGTAATAATAATAACATAATACAAGTACCATCTGACTTGACCTGCTCGACATACGACCACTCATACTACAACCCCCGTCTGGCAGTATATACAGTAGTAACATATTTAGTAAAAAGTAACATACGTCTGGCAGCATATAAACTAGTGAAATATGTATTTAGCAAACAGTAACATAAAAACTATGTAGGTACATTATATAGCAAAAGGGTTTTACATTATGCCCTACCCAGTATGTCGCAATTTTCTAAGGTTGACTTGCATCCATTTTGACTTACAACCAGTTGGTCGGAATCAAGCTCAGTCGATGGTACTCGTATTAATACTACCAACAATAATAATAGTAATAATAATAGGTAAGAAGTGTGGCTGGTGAAAAAAAGGAAATTACATGCAAGACATATAATTCCTCGGTGTTGTTCTGATTCTACAATGTGCAATGTAATTAACTAAAATTTATGAAAAAAGTATTAATAACCAAGTCATAAGGCATAGGTGATAACTTACAACCGTGAAATTATTTTAAACTATGATAAACTAAATACTGAAGAAAGAACATCCTGAGCTGAGATCTACTTGTAGCTACAAACAAGTAATAAATCAATCATACATATTCTCCCCCTCTCTCTCTCATCCCATCCTCCTCCCACCTCTCTCTCTCTACCCCCCTTTTCTAACACACACAAGCAAGGTGCTGTTTCTGATTGATGTGGATGATGTATTAAATGGGCTTGATTCAGATGTACCTGATCGCTCATGACTAAAATTAATGAGGAGAATACAAACATATATGAGGACGGGAAAGGCTAAATAACTCTGGACAAACTGCAGGGGGTGGTCAGATAAGTGGTTGCTTGAATTCAACCCCAGCAACAATATTGTTTCAGACTATGGAACAATGCTCTTCTCCAGACTGAGGACTGCCCTCAAAATTTTGGGTGATGGACTGATTACATCGTCTTCAAGTCTCTTCTGCTTCTATCAACTTTTCTGTACTCGACTGAAGAAGCCTACTGGTAGGCGAAACGTTTCGAAATAAAGATACCTAACTGTTACATATGTGTCTTACCTAACAACCTGTCGGGATTTTTTTACCATTTTAATGTTCAAGGTGGAGTTCTTGCACGAGAGTCCCCAGCAGTGTCAGGGACCACACGTGAAAAGGGGGTTCATGGAGTGCCATGTTACTGTGGCACCTTGGCCTCTGCACCGTGAAACCTCTCAGTGGAGGTTCAATGAATGTAACACACACCACATACACGAAACAAGCCCAGTGTTACTGACAAGTGCCTTTGACATCTAAATAACTACTAAGTGCCTTTGACACCTAGTAACTACCAAGTGCCTTTGACACCTAGCTAACGCACCTCATTTTAATATAAGCGCTGCAATAAAACTTCGTCATTAAAACTCATAAAAAAACTCATGATAAAAGTCAACATCCTGTATACGTACATAGCATACAGTATAAATTCTACTGAAGATTGAGACTGTCGGTTTTCAAACCATTCATGATACGCAAAGAAACCAAAAGGAAAGTCAAACAAGCTCAGAGTGGCAAATACATAGATGTGTGTACGAATGGTATATTCCCACAAGATGAGAGTAAGACACATGTGCAACATCTGGGTATCTTTATTGTAGACGTTTCGCCATCCAGTGGCTTTATCAATACAAATTCTGGACAAAACGAAGACAGTGATAAAGCCCTGGATGCAAGAACATTTTAAAAGCCATCACATGTCTTTTTGTGGGTATATACCATTCTACCTAACATACACTGTAACATCATGGAGTCTTATTTCGAGGACATGACATAACCTTCACAGTACGACAACTACAACTAACCCATCTCTTTGGGAAGGACCTATTTCCCACGGGGGAACCCCGCCTACCAGTGAATATCCCCTCGTCTGCTACACCTGACGTTACTATATAAGCGCCAGGATTCTTTCTTCTGCTTCAGAATCCCCACGACTATGGTGCTGTTCGCACCTACTCCTAGGTTGAGGGACTGTTTCCTCATCTTCTGTACATATTTCCCTGTTTTCCCAATTATGTCCTAGAATTTGTATTGATAAAGCCACTGGATGGCGAAACGTCTACAATAAAGATACCCAGATGTTGCACATGTGTCTTCTCTACATAGATGTGTATATCTCCTAGTACATACACACCGAATTTACTTTAATCCTAGTTAAAAGATTAAAATGTATTATCGACATTAGTGAACAGGTAAACTGCAGCCTTAATAACTCGCGTATTAAAGACAGAAGATACTGTATAACGATGCACACAATATGGATGAATGGAACATGTAGATACACTTTGGACATCTTTATTAGACACGTTTCAGTCTGGGACCTTTACTCTACGTATCTGGGTGACCATAAACCCAGGACCGAAATGTATCCAGCAGAGCTGTGATAAATGTGTGATTTGCTCTTTCATTCACTACGTCAATTATTTGTCAAGAAGTCAAGTAAAGGACACAAGTGCAACTAATGGACTTTTTATTGTGGAACGTTTCGCTCTCCAGAAACTTTGTCAAGCCGTTACAAACAGTACATGGCCCGGGAATATATTGGCTCAAAGTGGGGGTGCAATACTCGTGGTATAGTAGTGGTAGTAGTGATATAGGTTGTAGTAGTAGTGGTAGTAGTGATATAGGTTGTAGTAGTGGTAGTAGTGATATAGGTTGTAGTAGTAGTGGTAGTAGTGATATAGGTTGTAGTAGTAGTGGTAGTAGTGATATAGGTTGTAGTGGTAGTAGTGATATAGGTTGTAGTAGTAGTGGTAGTAGTGATATAGGTTGTAGTAGTAGTGGTAGTAGTGATATAGGTTGTAGTAGTAGTGGTAGTAGTGATATAGGTTGTAGTAGTAGTACAATATGGTGAGACAATTAACTTGACATGAGTAAAACAGTAAACCATGCCACCATCACATAGTCTCTCCTGTTAATACTACACAAGCACATTACAGAGAATGAACACTGAAACAGACCTTCTCTATCCAGCCTCCTATGAAATTTTTTGTGTAACCTATTTTTATGTTACTCAAGTAATAGCTTTATATCCTTTTACTCATGTGCAAGTTAATTGTTCTACCATATTGTATTACTACTACTACCTTACTTTTACTCTACTACTACTACTACCACTAGATTGCACCTCACTCTGAGCCTATATACCCTCTGCATCCATGTACTGTTTGTAACGGCCGACAAAGCTCCTGCAGAGCGAAACGTTGCCACAATAAAATGTCACATTAGTTGCACTTGTGTCCTTTTACTTTACATATTGTCGGGAATTCTACCAACATTATTACAATTTGTCAAGAAGTCGCCCAAAGTGGGAGGTGAAAAAACGGCGAAATTACGTCCATGGAAAAAGGGTAAACCCGCACGACAGAGGTAAAGAGACAGTATAGGGTGGAGAGGTGGTGACGAGAGGGGCAACGGTAGACAGCATTACAAGCAAGTCGTCGGTGGAGTAGCAGCAAATCAGTGCTAGTTAAGAAATCACAGTGTTAGGACAATGTGTTCTTAAGATAATTACTATTTTCTTGTTGGGCAGCACTAAACCTGTAAGATCCACACAGTAGTTAGGAAACCACAAATTTAGTTAAGTCAGACTAAAGAAGTATATTATTATTATTAGAGTGCTAAACCCGTTGGGATTAAAAGTGTTTTGTGGGGTGGGGACTTTTTTTGAAGGTATTCGGGGTTGGAGTACAGACCCAATTCAAACCCAAGAGCCTCACCAGCATCAAGAACCTCCGAGGGTCCCACATTGAAGGTGGGTTTGACGCTGGTGGGTGAGAGGATGCCATCCTCAGTCTTGGTAGTAGTAGTAGTTACAGTGGGTGAAACAGCATCCTCCTCCTCCTTCTCTTCTTCCTTCACCTCGCTCTTGGGATCCCCCTCACTTGACTTCCTCTTCCGGGTAACCTTTTCCGTGTGTCAGTTCCCGCGGCCGTCAGCCCCGCCATGAACCCTACCATCGTCAGACAGAGACGCTGTGGACACACAAAAAACTCATTAATCACGATTCGATTATTGAAATTTTCCACAAGCAGAAAATGAATGATGGGGAAATTTTCACAGTAAATTAAATGCTGCTGCTGATGCCGCCTCTGTTAACCTAGAATTAGAAATATATTTAATAGTGACCAAAATTAATTTTCCATGATCAAATTTCACCATGACAGCCCCCCCTCAAAAGGCTATATATATATATATATATATATATATATATATATATATATATATATATATATATATATATATATATATATAATTATTACAACACACGTAAAAGAACCTTATAACATAAACGAAAAAGAAACAGAAATACCGAAGCGTAGTAAACAATTTCATTTAATATCCAAACATTTCAGTTTCAAAAATATAATTTAAGCACTAAACCCGTATAGTCATACAGCACTATGGGTATGGATGTAACGAGGATGGAGTATACAAAGATTAGGAGCAGGCGAAAACAATAAGCTAGTTTCCACCCAAAAAATCAAAACTGTGAATGGTGGGACGTTCTGGTTTGGGGCGTGTTGATGTGAAAGTCAATACTGTATGCTCGCCGGCACAGACAATTTATTAAAATACAGTATACTGACAGTGTAACTTCATCATCAGTGCTAAAATATAGAAGAACATTTACCAAGCAAAAATATTTAAGTAAAGTCATTTAAAAATTTATAAGTAAACTACACGAACCCGACGCATAATATATCTAACATAACATTTTTACTAACACAAAGTTATATTCTCACCCACACAAATTAATGTGTGAATAACTGCAGGAATATAATGAATCTGTTCAGCTGGTCTGTTTCACGCTACACTTTCAACATTATATTCATGGGGAGGTGCGGAACCGTAGGGTTCAATCAGCGCCTGCATAAAGGGACGTAATCAGGAAGTAATCCATGAATAAGTAGTTCCTATTCTTTGAATCACAGAACTTCTCCAGCAACAAGACACCCTCCCTTTAGGGTTTTTACTGCATAATAAACCACAATAAACAACAAACGACTTACAGGTTTATATTTACACACAACACATAATACATAAAACTATGGTGTTATTACATTCAAAGAAAGCGCTAAACCCGTACATAAAATTATTATAAATTATTATTATTATAATCAGCCGTACATAAAAGTATACATACAAGACAAAGGGTACATGTCGAGGGAGTTCCCATCGTTAGATTCATGGGTAAATTAAATCCTTATGTGTTATAGCAGCGTCTGGGGGGTTGGGAAGGTATCAGGGTTCTATACAAGGAATTAGTAGCAGGTTCGACGGCGTTGTCCCAGCCCGGGGATCCAAGGAAGGGTCAATTTCTTCGACAGCATAAGGCACCTCAGCCCCACCCCTAACCCACTTGAGGGTAACGAGATCGTTCTCAGGACAAGTTCTAATGGGGTGGCTGGCTTCCTTATTATGTTGAAAGTATATTGCAGCACCAGGATCTTTCAGGCTGAATGTCATCTCTACATCCACAGATACACTCTTCACAGTTCATGGAAAGGTCAGTGTACGATAATGAATGTATCAAGGTGATGTCGACTCAGGCAGGAGAGATTCAACAGAGAAAGGTCTTGTACAAGAGTTCTGCAATGTACTGTCCGAAATAAAACTGCCATAAATTTATTATTATAATCACACACATACAAAAAAAAACCCCCCCCAAATCCATAAACCGAGAAGAGATTATTCGGTTGTGATGAATAAACACACGTTAACACTTGAGTAGTTTTATTTCATTACAGAAACCCCAAAAGTTGCACATGTTTTGTTCATGAACTTGTTTACATGGCTATACTTTGGGTAAGGGAAGGTACACGAGTACCTGGGCAAATAATGTTAATGTCATCAGACAATTTCATTTATGTAGTCACTGTGTACTTGAAGGCGGCATTTCCAGAGAACGGCGAGAAGTATACTCGTTATATACTGTAGTAGACGGATCATACATCAGGTTTGATTCAAGGAAGGGAGGACAGCTGCAAGATTACTATTATAATAACTAAGCGCTAAACCCAAAAGGGCCACCATAGATCAATGGGTTTTTCACCAGCATCAAAGGTACCTTCCCTGTTCTTCTTGGTGTTGAAAAGTGTAATTTTCATGCTACATTTGACATTTTACAAGTGTAATATGTTACTACCTTCACTTCTGTACAACTTATAGGATGCGTTCTTACAGGTGAACTGATGCCGGTGGATTATTATTATTATAATCAGGGGTAGCGCTAAACCCGGGGGATTTATACAGCGCCTGGGAGTGTGGAAGGCATTCAGGGTTAATTCGGGGAACTGGAGCACAGATCCAATTCCTAAATCAAGAGCCTCACCAACATCAAAGGAACCTTCCTTGAGGTGATGCCAGTGGAGGGTTCTTGATAAAAATTGGGCTACACTCCTTTTCCTTGGATCGAACCGATTGTCACCGTCTAGGAGCTGTATGGTCCCTACAGATTTGCGGTCCCCCATGAATGTATAATATATAATAATAATTACATGTGATACAGGTCATCCTCTTTCTTTTATTTACTTTTTAGTCACTTTTTTTGCTATCTTACTATAAATTAAAACGGCGCGAGTTATTATACAGTGTTACAAGAAGTGCTACACCTGCATGGGTCAAACAATTGGCAATGTTGTTTTCCTTCTAACTAAATAGTTGTACAATCAATATTCTTAGTGGCGATGCTGTGAGAGTTATACAAAAAAAGTTATATACCTACATATTATAGTAGGTTATGTATACACAACCTGAAAATTAATAGAGCTACATTGTGCGGCTATTCTTGCTATGTGACAGTTTCATTATTTTAATGCAAGATCTTTGTTGGTTTTCAGAAATAAACCAAATCTGTCAGCTTGAAGCAGAAGATGTATCGGGCGACGGGATATTGCCAAGTGTTCCACTTTGAGTTCAGTAGTTACGTCAGTTTAAAGGCTTCCTAAAGCGGTAAAGGTAAATAAAACCTGCCAGTGAAACGGTTGCCACACCCTCGTCATTATACATATATATACTTCAATGCCCAAAAGAGTCATTCACAGATGTTAAAAAAATTTAAATATTGCATTCACGATGGTATAATAACAATTCTGATAAAATATCTGCCTAATTTTGCCAACTGTAAATCACTCGTGTATACATATTGTAGCGTGCTTAGTCAACAGACTAAGGCCATTATGTGCCTCTTTATCTTTCTGACTACCCCCACACCATGAGTATGGGGTGACTACCACCCACACTATGGGTATGGGATGATTACCACCCACACCATGAGTATGGGATGACTACCACCCCCACCATGGGTATGGGATGACTTGCCCTACACCATGAGTATGGGATGACTAGTACCTATAAAAATATTATATATATATATATATATATATATATATATATATATATATATATATAATTAGTCATTTAGCATGAACTCATTTAATATTAAGTCCTTTTTAAAAAAAATTATCATATGTTTAAAGATATATTTTTCCATTGATATTAATGAAAAAATTAATAATTTTGTACCAAAAGAACCTTAGAAAACTTACCTAATCTTATAACAAGAGAAATTTTAATTTAGCTTAATCCAATAAATATATTTCAGGTAAGTTTACAATAACTGATAATTAATATATATATATATATATATATATATATATATATATATATATATATATATATATTTATTATATATTCGTTAGTTCAGAATGATTTTGGAAAATATTACATACACAAATTTTCTTGCCTTATTTGACAAGAAAAGCGTTGCTTTTTAAAGGCAAAATAGTAAGTTTTACTATTCGGCAGACACACACAATTATATATATATATATATATATATATATATATATATATATATATATATATATATATATATATATATATATATATATATATATTGCCTTTGTTAATATGAGGTACAAGAAAACTGCGAAGAACAGACACAGGTGCACAATCAACTTAATTGCAACGTTTGCTGTGGGGAGCTTTATCAAGTCAATAATGAAGCTCTACACAGAAAGAAGCGTTGTCACAAGCTTGTTGTGTGCCTTTCTTTTTTCAAGTGAGTCTGAAAAAGTGGCAGAAATGTAGTATAATGCGAACTTTTCCCGATGACGTTTCGCCCATACAGTGGGCTTTACAAGTCACTGATAAACCTGGAGGTGTATCTGTGGCTTGATAAAACCCACTATGTACGAAACGTTTCATATAATCCATTATTCTGCACCTCTCTCTCTCTCCCATCTTGTCTGTATTTTATACCATTTCTTCCACGTGAATCGGAATTTTTATTTTTGTAATTCTATGCAATTCAATGTTATATATAAAAACCCGCTAAACCCTTTGGGTCATACAACGGAAATATCACAAGATCTTTAAAAAATAATGTTCATAAATACAGGTTAGGTAACCTGTGAAGAATGCCCTAACAGAAAACATAAAAAAATATATTTTAGGTTTTAGGAGTAACTTTACTATTGTACATTATTAGTGAAAAAAGGGGAAAACTTAGTATTATCTTCGACTTAATGGGTTAATACAAACAACTCGCACATAGGAGAAAGGGGTTATGGCGATGTTTTGGTTCGACTTGGACCACTGAATAATCACACTATCACACGAAGGAAAGGGAGCCAGTATATATATACACGAGAGGACAGGGGAGGGACAAGGAAATGAAGGTTAATTTTAAGTGAGAACCAAACATTTTTGTGTGGGGCAGGAGGTGGGGAGGAGTAAGGGGGAAAGGATCGAAGGAGGAAGTCTGGAGGAGTGAGGATGTGTAGTGTGAAGGAGGAAGGAGTCTGTGGAAGAAAAGGCCACCAAGCTAATACAGACTTTGGAAACAACTGTTTTGTTAACAGGTTTAATAAACAAACGAAGAGATAAATAAGACTTGGAGAACACTCTTATACTTGGTTCAAGTAAATTCGTTAAGATCAAAGAAATAAAAAGCCAAATGAACCCCCCTCAAATCACTGAAACAGAAAATATACTAAATACTTTCTTCTCGACACTAGCTAGCAAAACCCCAGATTCTTAAATACAGGTTAGAAATAAACTGTCTAGTCTTATTTCCAATTAAGTCTAAAAGATAATGGTAAAATACAAAGCAGGAAACAGGCAATAAACAGTAATTCGTAATTCATATATAAAAAGTTGTTCATGTGTTGTCACCTACCACTGAAGTTTAGTTCAATAAATGAGTATAAACTAAGACTTTCCCAAGAGTTACGTAAATCCACAAAAATGGAGACATAAACACACATGAACAAGTGCAGGACAATTTTCAACGTGTCATTATCTAAAAATAAATAAATAAGAATAATACATAAAAAAACAAGCATTCATAACTAAATATAATATTCTTAAGTTTTGACTCTTGCCAATTTGGTTCAGGCCAAGGAAAATTGTGAATAATGCATAGCAAAAAAACCTGACTTCAGAACATAATAAGCATCCACCTGATCTAATACTTCCTAGGAACTTAAACTATTTCTGTTTGCAGGCGACACATCTTTTACTTCATAAACAACCTCAGTTGTCCTCACCCAAAAATGTTAATGACGAACTCACAAAGAAATATTCTTGGGTAACAACCAACAAACTCCCCAATATATTAAGACCTATATATTGTTTGGGGAAAAAAATTTAAAATATTCAAATGAACATAAAGGTAAATAATACATACGATGAAAACCAAAATTCTTTGGTATAAATCTTGACTGTAAACTAAAATTCAATCTCACATCAGCACATATTGAAGAAAATTAAAGAACCACCGGACATTTAAAAAATAAAAAGACAGAATACTATGTAGTACCTCACAACAACATTACTCAATCTACTGGCCTCTGTCTGTTTCTATCTTATTTATAGTAATTGTGCACTGGGATCTACAACAAAACTCTAATCAGAACTCAGTCAATAAATAACAATATCTGTCAATATCTGTTGTTAGTATGTTCGATCAAGTTCCAGACAACATACACCCCACTATGCCGAAGTTAAAACCGAGTCAACAAACAAAACATCCACAATTACTACTCCTCAATACAAATTTTAATCCAGTCTTAAAACTCTTCTGAAGAGCTGCAACAGAACGCAGTTACACAAGAATCAAATATCTTTTTTACATTCCTTTCCTTCAACTCAGTAGAAATTCCATGCCAGACAGGCGACCTAAAATATGAACCCTCTTACAGAAGATTATAACTGCTTCAAAAACATCGTTAAAAACAGCTGATTGTTATATAAATTTATACAGATTGATAATATAAACATCAGTTAGTGTACACCTAATACAACTTGCTTATATACGTTTCAATAAATATATAATTATCAATACAGTTTTGTATCACTAGTATTCATATTAACATTACTGCTTTTATACATTTAACCCGCACATACGAAAAAACTTATGAAGACGTTCAGGTCGAATTACACCATTAATTAACCACACACTGGTCGTCTAGCTCCTGTCTCCCATGTGGGGGTTGTGTCTTCCAGTCACTGTATTGTGTTTTTATTCCTCGTTTTAATATACAGTGTTTCATTACTTAAAATGTATGACACGTCACCTTTTTTTGTGAGAATTATGTATATTTGAAAATAAAATTGGTTCGTTTTGACTGTGTACGAATGAAGGGAGGGCGGGGGAGGCAGGAAGAGGAGTGGATCTGTGGGACTGATGCAGTGAGGGATAGAGTATGGCAGGAGGAGAAATGAGGAGAGAGAAGGACGGGAGGGGAAAGAGGATGTGCAAGGGTGAGAGTGCCTAGGAAGGAGAAAGAGTTGGAGTGTCTGGGAGGGAATGAATGGGAGTGTCTGGGAGGGGGAAGGGTGGAGTGTCCGGAAGAGGAAGGAATAGGAATGTCTAGGAGAGAATTCACCCCAGCACCAACGCTGACCTACCACTAGAGGGGGTTAGGAGGTGAAGGTGCAGGGGAGAATGTAAAGGGGGATGGAGTGAAGGTAAGAGGGAGGAGTGAAGGTAAGGGAGGGAGTGAAGGTAAGGGAGGGAGTGAAGGTAAGGGAAGGAGTGAAGGTTAGGAGGAGGATGTGAAGAGGAAAGGAGTGAAGGTAGGGAGTGAAGGTAGGGAGGAGGGTGAAATGCAAAAGAAAGGAGTGGAAGGTAGGGAGGAAGTGAAGGAAAGGGAGGAAGTGAAGGTAAGGGGAGGGCGGGGAAATAAGGAAAAGGGAGTGAAGGTATGGGAGGGGGGGAGGGGGGGAGTGGAAGGAAGAGGGTAGTAAAATATACCTGGGTAGAGCCAGAGTGTGAGGGCTGGGGAGAAGGGTGAGAGATGGTGGGAATCGCGGGGTAGGGAAGAGGGAACGGTGCGAGAAGCTTGGGAGGGGTGAGGCAGGGCGTCAACGACTGGAGGGAGGGGAAGGGGTTAAAGGAATGCGGGGAAACGAAGGCTGAGGGGGGATGACGAGCGCGCATGGAGTGAAGGCTGGGAGTGTTGGCGCCCCAGTGACTGGTGGGTAGGTCGTCCACCCAATCTCATCAAGCCTTCACAACACATTTCATTTCATGCATTATTATAAAAAGAAACGCTAAACCTACAAGGGCACACTTCATACAAAAACCCCTTCATTGTTGACAGCCTGGTTAGTCAGGTTGTTTGGGCCTATACTGAACCCAAACATATAGGCATCATAGCCAAGCTAACGTGGAATTTGCCGGATATTTGTTAAATTTCCTATTGAAAACTGCAGTCTTCCTTCTGGCAATATTTATATTTTTGGTGATAAGTTGAAGAATCTTGGACCTAAGATAATGAAACAATGTTCTGAAATTGTACTCATACTTTCACTAGGTTTATTCTATACTTTCTCCTTTTTTTCACTCCAGTAAATTGAGTGTACAAAATGGGGACTAGGCCTTCAAGCATCCCCAGTGTCTATTACCAGGTAGCGTTCTCTTCTCCGTTTCTGGGAGCAATTCACGTCTTCAGCTGAACGTTCCTAGTTGAGGCAATGAACCCCCTCTGTACTTTTTCCCAGTTTGCTGTCCATCCAGCCTTTAAAGACACTATGATTTAAAAGGACCATCACTAGCAGCATTGGTGGGGAGTTCTCACAATCCACCTTATTTTCTGACCTTGACAATTTTTCCCTAAGTTACTTTTTCCCCTACTTTCACATGAATGTCCGCCTTCATTCTGCATAGTGCTCGTTTATGAGTTCTCTGCTTCCTATTTAAAGAGTTCAAATTTGTCATTACTGAACATCAGCTTATTTTCATTTGCCTATGGAAAACTTTGTTGATAACTGCTTTTATATTATATATATAATTTATTTTGAGTCTTCTATCTGTAAAGAATGCTGAAGTTGTAGCAGCGTTTGAGCATCTGCTCTGGATGAGAAGCAATGAAGGTACTATGTCCGTGCCTTAGGGTATGGAACTTTACTAGCTGACACTGGACTTTATTACTACTCCTGTGTTCTGTTAGAAAATTTGAATATCCATTTCCCCACTTTTCATTTTACGCCTATTAACCTTTTTTTTGGAGGCCATGATTCCATGGTCACATAGGTCAAATGCCTTGCAAAATCCGTGTAGTTTACATCTGCAATGGGGTTTTTCCTCCATTTACAGACAGCACTAAACCCGTAGAAGCATACAGCACATGGTGGAATAGGGGGCATCAAGTTCTATGAAAGGATAGGAGGTTACACCCTAATTCCTTGAATAATGAACTCTACCAATTAGGTACCTTCATTGAGAGGTTCCTTCCAGTCTTTCGAGTTTGTCATAATGATCAGTTGTGACACTCATGCTCTTTCTGCCCTAAATCTGTCGAGTGGCGCTGTGCAGATTATGTTTTTCCCATAAACACGAAATCAGCGTCGCAGCACTATTTCAAGACTTATTTATGAGACGGTGTTAGTGGTCTGTAATTTTGCGTCATCGCTCTGCTGACTGATCTATGAAGAGTGGATAGTCTGTAAGTTTCAAGACCTCTGGAATTTCAGTGTATCTAGCCCCTCGCTAAGGAACACCGAGTGTTCGTACTAATGAATCAGGCCCAGTTATTATAATCGAATAAAGCGCCAAACCGACAAAGGTCATGCAGTAATCAGGTCCAGGTGATGCGTCCATGGGCATGTTATTTTCTTTGTTGAAATCAGAAAGATCGGTGCTAATGTCAATATATAATTTGTAGGGTAACCACAGGTAATAAGCTTTTTTGGGTCTAAAATCTTAAGTGTCGATCAGACTGCTGAATATTGATTCATACTAGTCTTTCAAAGATTTCTCTCATTACTTTTTGCATGTGTTTGAAGCGCTAAACTGGATTGTAAGGTGGGCCGATACCAGGGCGCTCATAACAGTGGATACCATCTGTTTTCAGAAATCTCACAGCACTTTTAAAGAATATTATTATTATTATATTATAATCAAAAGAAGCGCTAAGCCACAAGGGCTATACAGTGCTGTTTTAAAGAATATCATCCGATTTCATTGTATTAAATAAATGTAGTTACCTCTTGCTCTTTCTAAAAAAAAAAAACATGTGAGCGATTCGATCAGCCGAACAATGCAGTTGTATCTCATTCTGTAAATAAGTCTACTTTGAATAACGTCCTGAGCGTATATCATTTGAAGCTTGTTGGGAATACGTTTACACCAGTAATATTTAGTATGACGTAATGAAATCATGAAACAAGCTATTTTAAATCATTTACCAAACTGCGGCAGGCCAGGACTCGACCCTACGAACTTTGTACCGCCTCCAGAAACAGCACAATGCACGCATCACCTTACCACTTACCAGACTAGTAGGTGGTTGGTCTTAGTTAAATTCATTATTTTCATCAAACGCTCAGCTGAAGTCTAGCCACATTTAAAAAATAGAAAAAAAAAAACAGGACTGTTGTGTGTTAAAGAGGTCCTAAGCAAGTCTCGATGCTATAAATACGTTTGGCGTTTTTTAAGTTCATCATTAGAAGTGCTGATATAAAACGAAAGATGCATTCAATTTTTTAAAAAATCTTACACGAACGATCAATATATACTTAGTGTGAGGACTTACTATAAAATCACGATCTAATAATTTCTTGGTTATACAGCGCGGAAATTTTCAGAGAAATTATGCCAGTTAAATAAATGAATGTTGTGCTTTAAGACACGGCAGTGAACCAAGCAAAACCCCATGGCCCTTTCCCACGTGATCCAGCCTTATGACAGAATGAATTATCCTGAAATTGTAAAAATTTATTCTAGGCGACAAATGGGAAAAAGCACAATTAAAAGTTCACTGGATACCATAATAATAATAATTATATATATATATATATATATATATATATATATATATATATATATATAAAATATATATATATATATATATATATATATATATATAATATAAGGGGGTACCACCTCTAGAACTGTAATAGGGACCCTCATCCTCAGAGAAAGAATAAACTTGCTTCAGGGGAAAAATCAAGGTTTTCTTCCTGAAGCTGTCTAAAATTTCTCCTACCCCCCTATTATATATAATATATATATATATATATATATATATATATATATATATATATATATATATATATATATATATATATATATATATATATATAATAAAATATATTACTAAAAATAAATGCTATAAAATGTTTAACCACGTCGCCTGAGGACAGGGCTTCTGGTTAGTTTAAATATAATGATGAATAAACATATCCTGCATATTTTAAAACTCTGGGAATGGCCCACTAATTTGATCTAACATTAAATTTAAAACAATTATATCCTTTGTGAGGAGAACTAAACCTGTATCTAACTAAAAGGTTCAAAACTCGAAGGAAACTCAGATCTTATGGGGGGTGGGAGGCAGTCAGGTTCGATGTTGGGAAAGGAGGTCAGGTTCGATTTCTAGTATCGAGAACCCGTCACTGGCGTAAAGGAACTTTCCTTTAAAGGGGCTAATTTGAACTAGTTTTCTTTAAAATTGGTCAGTTCCAGGATTATTAAAGGTAAAATTATCTTTATAACTGATTTTGCTATCTCTGATTATTAACACTGACTTATGTTAACTAGTCATATAGGTTAGTTAACTTTAAAGATTGTTTACATAAATAAGTCTGGAATAATTATTTTAGGCAACAAAGATTACAATTATAGAATAACCTACACAAGATATACCACCAAATTTTACTAATATTAAGTTATCTACATCTATTCAAGATACGTACCTAACTTAGCTATTGGGATACCCACATCTAGTTTCTGTTTACTGGGAACCCTTAAACCCGTGAGGGTAATGCAGCGCCTGGAGAATGGGAGGTAAACAGATTTCATCGGGAGGAAGAATAGAGCAACGTCTTGGATCAAGAGCCCTTCAGCATCAACACATCCTAATTTAGCCATGTTGCATTTGGAGGAAGCGCTAAACCCGTAGGAATCATACAGCGCCGGGGGAATGGGGAAAATCAGAATCTTTCCCAAAGAGGACAGATCGAATTTCTTGAATCAAGAGCCCTTCACGGGCATCTACACCCCAATGTAGCTAACACTATCTACACTCAATGTAGCTAACTCGATCTACACTCAATGTAGCTAACTCTATCTACACTCAATGTATTAACACTATCTACACTCAATGTAGCTAACACTATCTACACCCCAATGTAGCTAACACTATCTACACTCCAATGTAGCTAACACTATCTACACTCAATGTAGCTAACACTATCTACACTCATAGAACATAAGAACGAAGGAACACTGCAAAAGGCCTACTGGCCCATGCGAGGCAGGTCCAAGTCTCCTCGGCAAGCCAATGCCCCAACCTAGTCGGGTCAGGTCACATTGACTTAGGAGGAACACGGCAACCGACCTTGTAGCACAAGCTATCAGGTCCAACTCACACCCACCCATGTATTTATCAACCTTTTTTTAAAGCTACACAACGTTCTGGCCTCTATAACTGTACTTGGGAGTTTGTTCCCCTCATCCACAACTCTATTACCAAACCAGTACTTTCCTATATCCTTCCTGAATCTAATTTTCAACTTAAAACCATTGCTGCAAAGGGCCTGTCTAGGCTAGATATTTTCAGCACACTATTTACATCCCCTTTATTTATTCCTGTCTTCCCTCAATGTAGCTACACTATCTACCTCAATGTAGCCCAACACTATCTACACTCAATGTAGCTAACACTATCTACACTCAATGTTGCTAACACTATCTACACTCAATGTAGCTAACACTATCTACACTCAATGTAGCTAACACTATCTACACTCAATGTAGCTAACACTATCTACACTCAATGTAGCTAACACTATCTACACTCAATGTAGCTAACACTATCTACACTCAATGTAGCTAACACTATCTACACTCAATGTAGCTAACACTATCTACACTCAATGTAGCTAACACTATCTACACTCAATGTAGCTAACACTATCTACACTCAATGTAGCTAACACTATCTACACTCAATGTAGCTAACACTATCTACACTCAATGTAGCTAACACTATCTACACTCAATGTAGCTAACACTATCTACACTCAATGTAGCTAACACTATCTACACTCAATGTAGCTAACACTATCTACACTCAATGTAGCTAACACTATCTACACTCAATGTAGCTAACACTATCTACACTCAATGAAACTAACACTATCTACACTCAATGTAGCTTACCTACACTCAATGTAGCTAACACTATTACACTCAATGAATAACACTATCTACACTCAATGTAGCTAACACTACACTCAATGTAGCTAACATATCTAAAACAATGTAGCTAACACTATCTACACTCAATGTAGCTAACACTATCACCCTAACTTATCTAACATGATATTTACATCTAATTTATCTAAGAACTAATATTCAGGCCCACTTGTTAGGATACACACAATTCAGTTATCGAAGTTTACAGGCCTATCGACTATTTACTTATCGTAGATTTACAGGCCTGTCGACCGAGTCGTTAAGAATGAAATTCATTTGTTTACTGATGTCAGAAGTTTAAATCCCCTTTGAAATAATGCTGTAGGACCCATACGAGTTTAGTGTTTCTATTCGAATATAACAGCAACAGTAAACGTTATAAAAATAATAAAACTTATGTTCGGAACCCCACGATCTTCCATTTCTATGATGGACCAGGATACCTGCGCCATGTTAATCTACCACTACGATATCTACTGCTAATTTAGCTAGTACTCCGATACCTGCTGCTAATTTTAGCTATTACTACGATACCTAATGTTAATCTAGCTAAAATTTAGTTACCTACTGTCAGTTTAGCTAACACTATGATGCCTACTGTTAATTTGGGTATTAGTTTGCTAACTCTGATACCTACTGTTAATTTAGCCAAGACTTGGGTTTCCCACTATTAGTTTAGGTAACACTATGATACCTACTGTTAATTTAGCTAACACTGTGATACCTCTACTACTAACACATTTTAACAAACACTTGGATACACCTAGTTTAAACTATAATATAACTTAAAATCACACACGATTATTTACATTTTACTCAGCTATGACTATATCTGGGAACTAGTTTCGTTAGCATGTCTAGTCCAGCAAAACTATTATGCATACTCCTAGCCCCAATAACATATGTTCTAGGCCTAAATAATATATGCCCATATCTAGTTAACTATAAGCTCAACAATTTTTGAACCGATTCCGACGAGCACCTAGTAAATAATATACCAATACCTAATTAGCTAGCATCGCTTGCACCTAGTTAATTAAGATACCTAGCTAACAGCTCCTTGCACCTAGTTGATTAAAATACCTAATTAGAGAACAGCTGTTTTATCTAATTAGGTAACAGTTGCTTGCATCTAGTTAACTAATTACATAATGGTTGTCTGCACCTAGCTTAGATAACACCGATAAGCTAAGATGCTTACCTCTGTAGCTAACACTAGCGAGCTTACACCTAGTTATCTAACACTAGTTGGGCCCACACCTAGTTATCTAACACTAGTTAGGGCCCACACCTAGTTATCTAACACTAGTTGCCTACACCTAGTTATCTAACACTAGTTAGCCTACACCTAGTTATCTAACACTAGTTAGCTAACACTAGGGGCCTACACCCAATTATGTAACACTAGCAGGCCTACACCTAATTATGTAACACTAGCAAGCCTACACCTGTTTAATAGGGAACCTACCTAGTTATCTAACACGGGTCACCCAGTTATCTAACACTGAGTCTCAACTATTTATCTAACACTGGGCCTAACCTTATCTAACACTAGAGAGTACATTTAGTTAACACTGAGGGCCTACACCTTGTTAGCTAACACTAGTGAGCCTACATCCCAGATAGCAACACTGGGGCCTACATCTAGTCAGCTAATACTAGGGCCTACATCTAGTTAGCTAACACTAGGGCCTACATCTAGATAGCTAACTCTGGGAGCCTACATCTAGTCAGCTAACACTAGGGCCTACACCTTGTTAGGTAACACTAGGTAGTCCACACCTAGTTAGCTAACACTAGGGAGAATACACCTAGTTAGCTAACACTAGGGAGCCTACACCTAGTTAGCTAACACAACATCTATACCTAGTCAGCTAACACTGAGTCATGCCTAGTTGGGTAACACTAGGGCTATATCTAGTTAGCTAACACTAGGGGCCTGCGGGTGGTTAGCTAACAGTGGGGGGGCTACACCTTGTTAGCTAACACTGAGGGTCTACATCTAGATAGCAACACTGAGGGCCCACATCTAGTTAGCTAACACTAGGGAGCCTGCAGCTAGTTAGCTAACACTGAGGAATCTGCATCTGGTTAGCTAACACTAGGGAGCCTGCAGCTAGTTAGCAACACTGAGTCTACATCTAGTTAGCCCCCCCTAGGAGCCTACATCTAGTTAGCTAACACTAGGGAGCCTGCAGCTAGTTAGCTAACACTGAGGGGTCTACATCTGGTTAGCTAACACTAGGGAGCCAGCAGCTAGTTAGCTAACACTGAGGGGTCTACATCTGGTTAGCTAACGTTGGGCCTACACCTTGTTAGTTAATGGATACCTGCCTCTCGAGAAAGGTTCTTTGATGCTGTTGAGGGCTCTTGATCAGGGGATTTGGGTAGAATCCTTTTCCCCTTCTATTTCCCAGGTGCTGTACGGTCCCTATGGGTTTACAGCTTCACAACAAGGGAATGTCTACGCCTAGCTGGTTAACAAATGCCTACACCTAGTTAACTAACAGATGCCTGCACCTAGTTGGCTAACAGATGCCTACACTTAGTTAAATAAGAGATGAATACACCTAGTCAGCTAACTGCCGCCTACATTTTACGTCTGCACCTAGTTTGCTAACAAATGCCTGCACCCTTAACAGATGCTATATCTAGTTAGCTAACTCGGTGTAGGCATATTAGCTAACAAATGCTTGCACCTAGTTAACTAACAGTTGCCTGCACCTAGTTAACTAAGATCCTGCACCTAGTTAACTAACAAATGTCTGCACTAGTTAACTAATAGATGCCTACACCTAGTTAACAGATGCCTTCACCTAATTAACAGAGGCCTACACCTAGTTAACTAATAGTTGCGGGCACCTAGTGAACAACAGATCCTACACCTATTTTAACTAATTTGCATCCCCTTTAGTTAACTAACAGATCCCTAAACCTGGTTTTTAGATGCCTACACCGTTAACTAACAGATGCTACACCTATTTAACTAAAAAATGCCTGCACCTAGTTAACATATGACTACACCCAGTTAAATGCCTGCACCTAGATAACTAAGTTGTCACACCTGGTTATCTAACAGATTCTATGCCTAGTTAACTAACAAACACCTGCCCCTCGTTAACTAACAGATGTCTACCCCTATTTAAATAACATGCCGACACCTAGTTATTATAACCAAACGCTAAATCCAAAAGGGCCACCTTGTTAGGCAAGTCCTGAACCTAATTAGCTAACAGATCCCTGCACGTAGGTGATGCCTACACCTAGTTAGCTAAAGATATCCCACTTAGACTACTGAAGCCTGTGCCTACATCCAGTTAGCTAAGATCTTGGACGTAGCTGATGCCTAGACCTAGTTTAGATAATGGACTATCTGCAGCTTAGCTAGCTTTCATTTTAACCAGGAAAGTTCTAAACCCGTAGTCTATAATATCGGGGAAAAGTAGGAAGCATGCAGATTGACCCAGGAGTTAATATGCAGTTCCTGGGATGACGAGAACTTCAGCGGCATCACAGTTTCTTAAAAAATATTACACGTTAAGCAAATATCCAAAATTTGCTTACACCTAAAACAACTGTAGGTACATATCTAGATGCTCCTTTTTACCCTTGGGGACTAGTTCCTGAGCCTTATATCTTCGTATGCTTTTGCATTACCGTCCACAAGATTCATATGGGCGCACTATAATCTGGTTCATGGTTCAAGTAGGCCGAAACGTCGTCATAAGTTTGTTCCACGTGCGGGCTGGAATAAACTAGCCGCTTCAGTTACTGAATTGAAATTTAATCTAATTTCAAATGATGACCACCCAAATCCCGTCCCAATCATAGACAACATTTGACTGTTTTGAAGACAGTCAGATGGGTGACTGATGAAAGTTCCTAAACAGTTCAAATCCCATTTTTTCCACCTTGTTCAGTGGCTGACCGTGTTTTGTTCGCGAGGCATAAAATTTATGATCTTTGTATTTTCCATTGAAGTATACTATAATTTGTTATTTTTATGGATAAAGAACAGTAATATTTAAACCCAATCAGAAATTTTGCTGAAACGTGTTTAAGCCACCGATTCATATGAGAACAAACTGCAATTTTGCAAATATTAAATTACATATTAATTGCGTATATTCAACAAATTACTAAGAGCTATCTGTGCACACTAGATTGTCTTCCCCAATGTAAACCTTTGTACTTTTGTCCGCTCATTTTTCAGGTTCTAAAGAAGCCCCCTGATGTAATGCAGAGATGCCCTGGACCCACAAAACCCCTTTCATCATATAGTCGGGAAACAGACGCTAAACAGGAAAGGAATACAGCCAGTGCAATTTTTGTGATACTTTTTGACCCTAGGAAGAGATTTTCCCCAAGCAAAAAGGGCCCAAGCTTTAAAAAAAACAGACCTAACTTTCCCCTTGTGTATTACTTTTTTCTCGTTTTTTTACTGTTCCCAGTGTATTGCTGTATCAAATTGTATTACTGTTTCTAGTTTATTTTGTTCCCAGTGTACTACTGTTTCTAGTGTATTACGATTACTAGTGTATTTACTGCTCTCTTTATTGCTTTTTCCCTGGCGTTACCTTTTTCTAGTGTATTAGGGTTTTTCTCCCTTAGTTCCCAGTGTTTTTGCTTTTTCCCAAGTGTATTTACTGTTGCCAGTGTACTGCTGTTCCTATGTATTGCTCTTTCAAATTGTATTACTGTTTCTAGTGAAACGGTTTCTAGTGTATTTATCGTTCCCAGTGTATTGCTTTTTCCCCTGGTTATTACTGTTTCTAGTGTATTTCCCTTTCCCAGTGTACTGCTGTTTCTAGTGTATTTACTTTTTCCCAGTGTGTTTCTAGTGTATTACTGTTTCTAGTGTACTGCTTTCTCAGTCAGTGCTGTTCCCAGTGTTTACTGTTTCAAAGTACCCAATGTTTCTAATGTATTTGCTGTTTTCTGGGTATATTTAATGTTCCCAGTGTATTGTTTCTAGTGTATTCCCTGTTTCCAGTGTATTGCTGTTTCTAAATTTCTGGTTTCTGGCGTATTGCTGCTTCTAGTGCATTATCTTTTCCCTAGTTTATTACGGGTTTTTAGTACCCACTATTTCTGGTGTATTGCTGTTCCTAGTGTATTACTTTTTTCTGGTGCATTACTGTTCCCAGTGTATTACTGTTTCAAATGTATTACTGCCCCCAATGTATTAGTTTCTAGTGTATTACTGTTTCTAGTGTTTTACTGTTTTTAGTGTTTTTGCTGTTCCCAGTGTATTACTTTTTCCTAGAGTATTACTGTTACCAGTGTATAACTGTTCCAGTGTATAATTTCCCAGTGTATAACTTTTCCCCCAGTGTATTACTGTTCCCAGTTTTATTACTGTTTCTAGTGTATTCTTGTGCCCAGTGAAACTTTTTCCCTAGTGTATTACTGTTTCTAGTGTATTACTGTTTCTAGTGTATTACTGTTCCCAGTGAATTACTGTTTCTAGTGTATTACTGTTTCTAGTGTATTACTGTTTCTAGTGTATTACTGTTTCTAATGTATTACTGTTTCTAGTGCATTACTGTTTCTGTGTATTACTGTTTCTAATGTATTACTGTTTTTAGTGTATTGGTTTCTGCTGTATTTATTGTTTCTAGTGCATTACTGTTTCTAGTGTATTACTGTTTTCTAGTGCATCACTACTCTCAGTGTATTACTGTTCCCAGTGTATTACTTTTCCCCAAAGTTTTATTATTTCCCAGTGTATTACTGTTTCTGGTATTCTTTCCCAATGTATTAGTTTCTAGTGTATTACTGTTTCTAGTGCATTACTGTTTCTAGTTTTTTCTTTTTCTAGAGTATTACTTTTTCCCTAGTGTATTGCTTTTCCCCAAAAGTGTATTACTGTTTCTAGTGCATTACTTTTTCCCTAGTGTTTTACTGTTTCTAGAGTATTACTGTTCCTAGTGTATTACTGTTTCTAGTGTATTGCCGTTCCCAGTGCATTACTGTTTCTAGTGTATTTTTTTCCCGGTATTACTGTTTCTAGTGTATTACTTTTTCCCAGTGAAATTACTGTTTCTAGTGTATTACTGCCCCCGGGGGTGTATTATTTTTTCCCTAGTGTATTACTGTTCCCAGTGTATTACTGTTTCTAATGTATTACTTTTTCCCAATTATTCCTGTTCCCAGTGTATTACTGCCCCCAGTTATTACTTTTTCCCAGTGTATTACTGTTTCTAGTGTATTACTTTTCCCCAGTGTTTTTTTTCCCTAGTGTATTACTGTTCCCAGTGTATTACTGTTCCCAGTGTATTACTTTTTATGTATTATTTTCTAATGAAACTGTTCCCAGTGTATTACTTTTTCCCAGTGTATTACTGTTTCTAATGCATTACTTTTTCCCAGTGTATTACTGTTTCTAGTGCATTACTGTTTCTAGTGCATTACTGCTCCCAGTGTATTCTTTTTATGTTTTACTGTTTCCAGTGTATTCCCTATTTCCAGTGTATTACTTTTCCCAAATTATTACTGTTCCCAGTGTATTATTGTTTCTAGTGTATTACTGTTCCCAGTGAAACTTTTCCCCCAGTGTATTACTGTTTCTAGTGCATTACTGTTTCCCAGTTTTTCTGTTCCCAGTGTATTACTGTTTCAAATTTTACTTTTTGCCAGTATATTTTTTTTCTACTGTATTACTGTTTCTAGTATATTACTGTTCCCAGTGTATTAGTGTTCCCAGTGTATTCCCCTTTTCCCCTTATTGTATTACTTTTTCCCAGTGTATTACTTTTTCCCCTAATGTTTACTGTTCCCAGTGTATTACTGTTCCCAGTGTATTACTTTTTCCCAGTGCATTACTGTTCCCAGTGTTTTTACCCTATCAAATTGTATTACTGTTCCCAGTGTATTACTTTTTCCCCAGTGTATTACTGTTCCCAGTGTATTACCCTTTCTAGTGTATTACTGTTTCTAATGTATTACTGTTAGTGTATTACCCTTTCAAGTGTATTCCTTTTCCCCAATTTTATTACTTTTTTCTAATGTATTACTGTTCCCAGTGTATTACCCTTTCTATGTATTACTTTTTTTCCAGTGTATTACTGTTCCCAGTGTATTACTGTTCCCAATTCTGTTTCCAGTGTATTCTTTCCCAGTGTATTACTGTTTCCAGTGTATTACTGTTCCCAGTGTTTTTACTGTTCCCAGTGTATTACTGTTCCCAGTTATTCTTTTTCCCAGTGTATTACTGTTCCCAGTGTATTCCCTTTTTCCCGGGTTGTATTTTTTTTTCCCAGTGTTTACTGTTCCCAGTGTATTACCCTTTCATTGTATTACTTTTTATGTATTACGGGCCCAGTGTATTATTTTTTTCCATTTTTTCTGTTCCCAGTGTATTAGTTTCTAGTGTATTACTTTTTCCCTGGAAATTATTTTTCCCAAAGTGTATTGTTTCTAGTATTTGGTGTTATTATAATGAAAAAAAGCGCTAAACCTACGGGGGTCATTCAGCGCAGATTAGTTTTAAGGTATTGTTTCCTGCAGTTTCAAAGTTTATCACTGTTCCCAGTATTACTTTTTCCCTTTGCATTACTGTTCCCAGTATTTCTTTTTTCTAATTAATAATTATTTTTCCCAAGGTGTTTACTGTTTCTAGTGTTTCTGTTTCGGGAATTTTATTTTTTTCCCCAAATTTTCTTTTTTCTAGGTATTATTTTCTAGTGTATTGCTGTCTAGTGTATTCTGCTTTTAAAGGGTTTATTACTAGTGAAATTTTATTTTTATTCTTTTTTAACTAGTGTAAAACCTTTACTAATGTTTCTTTCCTAATTAAATTTACTTTTTTGTTGCTGTGTATTACTTTACTAATTTTTCTGTTACTAGTGTATTACTGTTATTTTTTATTATTGTTTATTTTTACTAGTTTTGGGGCTTTTCCGCTTTTTATTAGTTTTAATGTATTAATCTTCCAGTGATTTTTCTAACGTTTTTTTCTATCTAGGTGTTCCGTTTTCTGGGGCCCCCTGCCCTAGGACTGTTTTCCCATTGGTAACCTACCGGGGTTTTTCCCCCTGGTAACCTACCAAACTGTATTCACCTGTGACCTACAAAGTTCATGCTCATCCGGTGACCTAACGGGGACTGTGTTCACCTGGTAACCTTTCTCCGGATTTGTACCCACCTGGAAACCTTCCGGGGGCTTTGTCCACCTGGTAACCTTCCTGGGACTGTGCCCACCTGGTAACCTTCCTAGGACTGTGTCCACCGGGTTAACCTTCCTGGGACGGGTGCCCCTTGGTAACCTTCCTGGGACTGTGCCCCCTGGTAACCTTCCTGGACTTTTCCCCCTGGTAACCTTCCTGGGACTGTGTCCCCCCGGGTTAACTTTCCTAGGACTGTGTCCATTGGAAACCCTTTCCCGGGGAATTGTGTCCACTTGGTAACCTTCCTAGGATTGTGTCCCGGAAACCCTTCCTAGGACTGTATCCACCGGGTTCCTTTTCCCTGGGACTGTTCCCCGGGAAACCTTCCCTTAGGACTGTGTCCATTGGTAACCTTCCCAGGACTGTGCCCACTTAAGAAAACCTTTCCCGGGACTGTGTCCACCTGGAAACCCCCTTCCTGGGACGGTGTCCCCCCTCTAACCTTTTAGGACTCTGCCCACCGGGTTTCCGGGGCTTGTCTACCGGGTTAACCTTCCTGGGACTGTGTCCACCTGGTAACCTTTCTGGGGACTTTTCCACCGGGAACCTTCCTAGGAATGTGCTTACCTGGTAACCTTCCTGGACTTTTTTATGGAAACCTTTCCCTGGGGAATGTTTCCCCTGGAAACCCTTTCCCTAGGACTGTGTCCCCCTTCCTTTCCCTGGGAATGTTTTTCCCTGGTAACCTTCCTGGGAAATGTGTCACCCGGGTTAACCTTCCTGGGACTGTGCCCACCAAAAACCCTTCCGGGGAAAATTTTCCGCCTGGTAACCTTCTTAGGAATTTTCCCCACCTGGAAACCCTTTCCCCTGGGACTGTTTTGGTTTTGGGTTGGTGTCCCCAAAGGACTGTTTCCTTGGTAGTCTACTGGGACTGTGTTCCCCTAGTAATTATTGGGACTATGTTCCCCCTAGTAGCCCATGGGACTGTTACCGGGTAGCCTAAGTTCATTATATATAAATTCATATATTGTCGTGAGGCCAGGACGCGGGGGCCATAAACCCTGGTTTCTAAAACCAGCATTATCAGATATTGACCTTGTAGCCCGGTACTGGCTACTGGTTAAATTTAAGCCAGCATTATCTGGTATTCTAACAGCCCACTAGTTTACTGGTTAGTTTTTCCCAACATCTGACTTTTTACCACCCAAAAGTTTTTGTCAATGTTCTCGACATTTTCCCATTATTGGTCGAATGTTTATAGTTTGTTTGCGACTCACTCTCATAGTGTTCACTTGTATTCTATTTTTAATTATGCAAGTCCACCTAGTGTGGGACTAGCATGGATTGGACCTCCCCGTTAAAAGTGTTCACCTATATCTTTTTTTTAAACATACTAGGGGGCGCAAAAGCCAGAAAAGGGGGCCCAATGTCGGAACGCCCCAGTTGCACGGGGTTTACAGTAGGTAAAACCCTGTGTTTTTTCTGGTGACGATCGATACGCTGGCTGAATGGGAAAAGGTTTTGGGTTACTTGTTAGTGCCCCTTTTTATTAACGGCTGTCCACTGGGGTCACTAAGGCACCTATCATTAAAAAAAGGTAATTAATCCCAATTCCCCCTATCAACTAAACGGGGGTCTTTCCCCACTTTTCCCCTATAAACTAAACGGGGGTTTTATTTTGACATTCCACCTATCAACTAAACGGGGGTCTTTTAATATAAATTCTACGTGTAAACTAAACGAGGGAAAAGGGCCCAAATTCACCTATCTACATGATCAGGAAACATTCCCCCTATCTACATGATCAAGGCCTTTCCCACCTATCTACATGATAAAGGGCCCAAATTCCCACCTATCTACATGATAAAGGCCACATTCCCCCCTATCTACATGATAAAGGCCACTTTTCCCCCTATCCATGATAAAGGCCACATTCCCCCTATCTACATGATCAAAACATTCCACCTATCTACATGATCAAGGCCACATTCCACCTATCTCATGATCAGGGCCACTTTTCCACCTATCTCTTGTTCAAAGGCCACATTCCCCCTATCTAGATCAAGAACTTTCCCCCTTTTGTACATGATGGCCACATTCCACCTGTCTACATGTTTTTGCATTACTAGTTTATAAGCCTCATGGCCTAAATCTTCTATTCTTTGTATTATATGTACGGAGAAGCGCCAAGCCCGTAGGGATCTTATAACGCCTGGGAATGGGAGGACAATTTGCAATTTCTTGCAATAAGAGACCCCTCACCAGCCTGAAGGAACCTGCCTTGACGGGTTAACCGTATGAAGAGTTAAGTTACGATAAATCTACGGGTGAAAATCCCCGTTAAGTGGGGGTGGGGGGAAGTCTTCACAATAGGCTGGGTCCCAGCAGACAGACTGGCATACACAAACTGGCGCTAAAAAACCGCTTCGCAATTAAGACCAACCCAAAACCCCAATGGTCGGTGTCTTGGGGTATGGAAGGCTATCGGGTTTTGATTAAAAGGGGGGGGGTTTTTTTAAACATTCTTAACTAAGCGGTAAACCCACTGGGGTCTAAAGGAAAGTGTTAATGCTCCAATTCCTTCGATAAAGAGACGCGGGTTCCCGGGCAATACGTAGCTACCCCGTGACTCCACTAACAACGCATCTAGTATGACGCTGATGTAAGTCCCCAAATGGCCCAAACCCTTTGGCATTAAATCAATTTTTTTTAAAAAAAGTGCCCAAACGAGTTGGATCCAGCAATAAAGCAAAAAGTCGTGACGGTCGAAATTTTGAAGGAACTGGTACTGTATCTTCGCAAACTAACTTACGGCCACTTGCCCGTATATGGGAAAGAGCGGGGCAAAAAGGATTTCCCAAAGGTCACACCGAGGTTATCCGCTGAACACAACTATCGACTTCCATCTGCAACTATGGTGTATTATATAGGAAAAAGTCAAGGATTATGTTATAACATCTATTATGGTAGGGCCCCGTCATGTCACAAATTACTGGGAAACAACTGACACTGGCTCCTTCCCGGTCTGATTTTTAAATAAAAAAGGCTAAACCAAAAGGGCTATACAGCGCTGTCCCAAATCTGAATAGGACATCATTATGCCCCATGGAATGCTAAAATCCGTGTTTTTCAAAAATTAAAAAAAAGATTATAGTATCTTGTAAATGGTTTTAGTGTTCCCCGGCAAACTGTGGGACAGGACACTTTTGTTCAGGTCATGACTTTTTATTAAAGAAATGACCTGAACTGCCCCAAACATTCCTATCGCAGTATAGTTTAGTTCATCCAGTACTCGGGGCCATATCCGCACTCGTCATCCCTCTCGCCTGTCCCAATAGCCTGGCTGCGTTATGTACACTAAGGTGTACCTGCTCAGATATATATAAATTTTTTGCCAGACCCCTATTTTAAGGGATAAATATTCTCGGTGATACTACACATGTGAACTGTAGCATTAATGGCCTGTACGCTGTGGTTTACTTTAAAAATAAACTAAAGAATGGCTTTACTGTTTGTACTCATGTAAAATTTTTGTTTTTGTTCTAAGCGTGTGGACATTTTTTTTTCTTTAAGAAAAACTTCAACTCAGTTTCTCCTAACAAAGAACCAACTTCTAAACTAAATTTCTAAAAATTTGGAAAACCCGATGTACACAAGGAACTTATACCTGTTACCTACTTTAACCCCGTCAGTTTTAAATTGACTACCATTAAATTAATCCTCAATCTTTTTCATTTTTTGTTTTCTTTAATTTCATTAATATTACTAGCAAAATTTGGGGGAAGTGCAAAACCCTGTGTATATACTGCTTGTGTTAATTTTCTTCTATTACCTAGAGGAAATGTCGTACCTTTCTAGTATTGTATATAATTTCCCAAGTTCCCACAAAATTTGCTAACGAATTTTAACCTAGATTAAAAAAAGGGGTTTTACCCCATATTATACTATCAGGGGGGGTATTACCTTGCCTCTATCAATATTCCTCCACTGTATCCCCATTCATTCAAAAGGGATAATAAATGGTAAAAAAAAGGATAATAAATATCATCAGTTTCATAGTTATTTATTGACTATAAAAATACCAATAAAAATATTACCATAGCCACCCCCACCTGGTCATACACTAGTGGGAAAGGCACCCCTAAAGAATTAATGACACCTTAAGATAAAGACAGGAGCACAATTACCATATAAATAAATGTAAAAATTTTTTTTACTTCAACCCCACCTTTTGGTCCCCGGTAAAACTTCACCTCAAGACTCGCTATATCTCGCCCTCTAGGACCGCCTCAACTCACTCTTTTTGCTATTTTTTGAAATCGAACTCAACCAATAAATGGTTCTTTATTTTTTTATTCATGGCGGAAAAGCTAAAACCGTAGGGGTTTAGCTCATCGCCGCCCTCCCGGAAATCTGGGCATATTTTACTGGCACGCCCTGTCGTGTAAGGTGAAGGGAGTCCCCGGCATGTAGGGGCCTCTAGACTCCCCATGCCTTTTCTGCTGGACGGTTTAACCCCAAACAAGAAGACCCCAAAAAAACGGGAGTTAAGTGTTTCGGCCTCAAAAGGACCCCATCTTTAGGATTTTGTTCCCAAATCTTCCCGTAAGGGCCAAAATTTCAGTACTAATATTTTTTCCCTCTTTTTTTTATCTGTGTTTTAACCATTACACTTGCTATTCTATATTTATAAAATATATGTATATGCAATAAGATCACAGTAAACAGGAGATATCCTTCAAAAACCACCATTTGAAAAAAAAGTGAAATTCAAAAACGCTTTTGGTGATTTCTCCCTTATCACTTTATAATGTGATAAAACCCAAAAAACAAAATTTTTCTATTTTTTTTGTGGTTGTTCTGTAATTTTATGTAAAATTTTGTATAATATATATATTATAATGTTAGGGAAATTTAAATATTTACTACACTTCCCATGCTCGTGGATCTTTTAAAGTACCGAATTTCTAAAAACTAATATATCAAAAAAGAATAAATATAAATGGATTAGAAAAATGACTTTCCCGAATAGTAAAAAAACTATAAACGATTTAGAAAAAACCTAAGGATTTTCAATACCTGTCCTAGAGACAACATTATTTTTACTATACGACATTTTTGGTAAGGTGAATGTAAATAAATGCACTAAAAAAAAAAAAAAAAAAAAAAGCCTTACCAAAGGGGATAGTTTTTTTCCCCAAAAAGCAGGAACCAATATTCAGTAGTATCAACGCAGCTTTTTCCCCTCTCAAATTATTAAAAAATCTATTCAGAAAATTGGCAATGCTCACAAAATAAATAAATAAAAAGGGTTAAAGGGATTAATTAAAACTGGAAATAATTTAAGTAAATCGTAAAAAGACATTTATTTACAATTCATGGGCCACTTCCCCAAAACCAGGACGGGGCGATTTAAGGAAATTTTACCACGTTAAAGTGAAAACAAAGCTCAAGATCAGGGGGTAAAGGGGAGAGAAAAAATGTGAAATTTTAAAAGTAACTTTTTGGGGGGAACAAGTGAACAGAATGATTATCGGGGGTAATATATCAAATCGGAAAAAACCCGAGGGTGTTTATTAGTCTGAAACTAATAAAATGAACCAATAATTTCTTAAACTTTGATACTTTCCCAAATTTCCACAAATCAAACAGATTTATAAAAAATATTTATTAGTTTGGGTAAAATGTCACTTGGAAACAGGGTGTGTGTGTGTGTATAAAACACACAAACTCAATAACCACTTTATTGGGGACACCTATTACCTGCTCTTTCAAATATTTTCCGCCAATCCGTGGCAGTACCTAAAAGCCAACCAACAGGTCAAAATTTTCAGTTTTTGCTCCGGGGGGAACATTAGAAATGAAGAAATATCTTTCAAGTTACTTTGACTGTGGAATGATTCTTGGTGCCAGACGGGGTTTGGGCTGAGTATCTCAAACTGTTGATCAGCAATTTTTATGCATACCAGTCTCTAGAGATTACAAAAATTGTGTGAAAAAAACAAAATATCCCAAAAGATCGGGGGTTCTGTGGTAGAAAATGCCTTGATAATTAAAGATGTCAGTGGAGAATGGACAGACTGATTCAAAACTGGGAAAAAAGGGGGACTAACTCCCAAAAAACCACGTGTTACAACAGTGGTATGCGAAAAAACATCCCTGAATACACGGGGTGGGCCAAAACCCCGACCACAATGGGTTCCACTCCCGTCAGCTAAGAACAGGAAAATGAGGCTAGAGTAAACACAGGCTCAACAAAACCCGGACAATTCAAGATTGGAAAACTCGCCTGGTCTGACGAACTGCGGTTTTTCTGTGACATGCAAATGGTAATTAAAAATTTTGGGATAAATCTTTGGAAATAATGAAATGGGGGAAAATTTGTAGCATGTATGTACAACAACTGCATGATACTATCATTTCCAACATGGACTAGGATCTCTAAAAATGTTTCCAACACCTTGAAGAATCCAAAAAATGAAATTCCCGACTGTTCTGGGGGGGAAAGGAACCCTACCCCGTACTAGAAAGGTTTACCTAATAATTGGGACCACTGAGTGTGTTTTGTATAAATATATATGTCGTCCGAATAGGTAAAACTTTCGATTTGGGCTTAAAACAACAACGCTCTTCTTGCCGAATAAGGTACGCAATAATTTCGCAAAAAACATTCTGAACCTAACAAAAAAAATATATTTGTTTTATTATTCATTTTTGTAAAAAATTACCTAAAAATATTTAGTTGGATTAAAGGGTAAAAATTTAAAATTTCGCTTTTTTAATAAGGTTAAGGGAAGTTTTCTAAAAAGGGGCTTTTAGTACAAAACTTTAATTTTACATCAACATAAATGAAAAAAAAATATCCCTTTTAAAAGTATAACAGAAAAATTTTTGAAAGGACTTAATTTTAAACGAGTTCTTGCTAACTGACCAGTTTTTCCTATTCCCTATATATATATATATATATATATATATATATATATATATATATATATATATATGTCGTCCGAATATAAAAAAATGGTCAATTTCAAGAACCCTTTAAAATTTAAATCCTTTCTAAAAATTTTTTCTTATAAAAGATATATTTTTTTATTAATTTGATGTAAAATTTCAATTTTGGCCAAAAAGGGAAATTAAACACTAACCTTTTATGAAAGCGCAAATTTAGACTAACCAAACTAAATATATTTTAGATTTTTTACAATAATTTTTAAAACTAAACAAACACAGTGAAATTTTTTCTTAAGGTTCAGAATGATTTTAAACGTATTGCATACAAAATTTTTCTTTTTCCCTTTTTTAAGATGAGCGTTTTTTTAAGCCAAGATCCAAGTTCTGCCTATTCGGCACACTTTATATATTTATATATATATATATATATATATATATATATATATATATATATATATATATATATATATATATATAAAAGAGAGAGAGAGAGAGAGAGAGAGAGAGAGAGAGAGAGAGAGAGAGAGAGAGGGGGCTACAACTAAGACAATTACCTGGGTGAAGGGGACCTTTCCTTGATAACATGAAGTACCAGCAACTGCAGCACGAAAGCAGCACCAACACTCAACACTCGTCATCACTTAAATGTTTTCCGGGCCCACCTGTGTTCCACAGTGCACTGTCTTCTACACAAAACCCTCATATATAAGTAAAAAAAAAAACCCGAAGATGCACTTCTTTCCATGTCTAATGTCCCGTATGACGCGCAAAAAAAAGGTCTTCCGACTTCTCTGGGAAAAAAACCCTTTAAAAAATTATAACCTATCAAACATACTTTAGAGACAAATAAATTTAAAGGGGGGTATAAGTATTAAATAACAAGAAAACTTTCACACTTCTGTCAACACCAACTCCCTAACTAAAAAAATCGATGAGCCACTGGGACCTGAGAAAATCTTTTTTTTTAGTTTCAGAATAGTAATTAAAACGCACCAGACGAATAGGTGGTGAATACAACACTACACCTTATCCCCGAAATTTTTATAGCGGCTCCTAGAGGCCCGGAATCAGAAAGCCGGGCAATAGTAGTGAAGAAGCGGGGGGTGGGGGTATGGTTCAACCCCCGCAAACTCCCCAATTACTAACATTTACAAAGCACGCACGCACGCACCCCGCACGCCCACACACACACACACACACACCAGTGATCGCTCAACACACCCCTTCCTCTGGGTGCATTACTGTTTTTTTTTTTCAAGGCAAAATTTTCTTAAAATCATAAAACACGTCCCACAATAATAAAATTTCCAAAATTTTTTGCAATTCTAAACATACAAAGGGTTAATAATGTATTCCGTAGTGTTAAAAAAAATTTAAAATTATCAATGGGGGTACAATTTAAAAAGACTTATACTAGGACTTGAAAAAGTTCATAAAAATTTTTACGAAAAAAAATTTATACCAAAAACTTTGTAAAGGGAAAACTTATTTCCCTTTGGGAAATTGAAAACATGTATATTCACTAATATAACACGTCCACTGAATTTATGTCACTGAAAACTTTTTTTCTTCCCAAAACAAAAGGGGATTTTTTGGGCCCAAAGTATCATGAAATTACAACGTCTTTAAAATTAATATTTCCCATAAGTATTGGCTGACAGCCACCCAACCGTGTCCCGGGTTTTTTCATTTTTTCTGGTACTGTGCACAACACTCCCGGGCTCGGCTCTCATTTCCTTTTTCATTAAAAAAAATTTTTAAAGCCCCTTTCTGCGACGAAGAAAATAACCACAGATTTTTTCAATTTTTTTAAAAAAAATTAGTAATTTGTCGATAACAAACTTTTTAAAACATTCCCTTTCAATTCACAAACAGACGCTACATGGGGTTTACCTTTGTCAGTTTTAATTATTTTTGCTAAAAAGGGGCTGTTTCCTCCCCTTTATCCACAGTTTTTTTTCTAACTTTAAAAAAAGTCATTTTTGATCGATGGAACATTGTCAGTTCAACCAATTTTGATAAGAAATAACAAGAATAATTTCATCCATGGCAGCAAATACTTAAATCCAAATAAATACACTAGTCCCAGTGAGAACCACCCTGAATATTCTTTGCCATTCATTTTTTAAACAAAGGTTTCCCGTCATTTTTCCCTCTATTTTATTGTAAGTTAGCCTCGACATGATGATTAATGAAGCATCATCCCAGGCCCCATGACATTATCCCCAAGGTGGTAGTAGTGGGAAAACCCAAAATAAAAAAGGGGAATAAAAAATCCCAAACCTTGACTCACGAAATGGGGGGTTTACAGTGTTGTACCCTAGATAACAAACTTTTAAGCATGTATGCACAAGCATGGGAGGTCCACGTTTAAATCTTAAAAAAAAATTGTATTGAAAAACTGGGAAAATGAAACACTACTTTATAAAAAAGGGCTAATTCTTTGAACCAGCTAAAAAGGTTTATTTTTATTAAAATTATCTTTTTCTAATCAAGTATCCTAAATCGGGAAGGGGGATGGAGCATTACAAGACGGGGTGTTTACGTCATTAAAAAAAATTAAAAAAAAATTTAAAACCCTTTTCCTAATTTGGGGTAATCTTTACGTTGGTGGAACAAGTTTGTGTATAAACAAATGATAAATTAATAATAACATATAACTACCAAAAAGGGGAGCTGCTGCCCTTTTTTGGTTTTTTAAAAGCACAAAGGGGAGTTCTTCACACACACACACACACACACAAATAATATATATATATATATATATATATATATATATATATATATCGTCCAAATAAAAAAACGGTTAATTAAAGAACTTTTTTAAAAAATTAAAATCCTTCTAAACTTTTTTCATTTATATTAATGTAAAAAAAATATTTTTAAAAGGCCTTAGAAAACATACTTAACATTTTTAAGAGCAATTTTAATTTTGCCCGATCCAAGTAAATATATTTTTTATAGGTTTCAATAATTTAATAATAAACAAACACAAGAAAGTATTTTTTTTTCCCTTAGGATCGGAATGATTTTGGGAAAATTTTTGCATACACAAAATTTTCGGGTTTCCTTATTTGGGAAAAATAGCGTTGCTATTTAATCCAAAATCCAAAAAATTTACCTATTCCCGGACTTCACACACACACACACACACACACACACACACACACACACACACACACACACACATTTAATTCAACCATGAACAGCTGGTTTTTAAAAAATTAATAAATTTTGTGTGTATTAATATTTATATATGACATGAAAAAATTAGATGAGGCCCACAAACAATTATTTGGGCGGTTCCCTGCTCTTCCCAGCCCGGCCTAAGACATCCATGTAATTTTTAAAAAAAGGGACATTTTCTGACAAAATTTCATTTGAAAAACATATAAAATTTCGACAGCCGTTTCCCTTCCGGGGGTTTACCCCAAAAAAAAAAAAAAAAAAAAAAAAAGGACTGTAGAAAAGCATTTGATACAGTACCTCATAAAAATTAATCCAGAAATAAGACAAACAAACAAGGGGTTAAAAAAAACAAAGCAAGGGGGCATCAGTGAGTCAAAAAATACCCAAAAATTTTAAAGCGAGGAAATAACAAATAATGGGGGCATCCGAATGGGTGGGGAAATAACAAAGGGGTTCCCCGGGGGTCAGTGCTGGACCACAACGGGTTTGTAACATACATTAATGACAAAAGAAAAAGGATAAAATCCTGTGTCGGTTTTGGGTGATTGTAAAATAATGAGAGACATAACACATGAAAAGGGCGGTGATAAACTATAAATCACACAAAAAATATCGCTAGAATTGCACAAATAATTTTAAAGACCAGCATATGAAAGATTAAAAACCTCAGAATGGCATTCAGGAACTTTAATAAAGTACTTCCGGAAACCCTTTAAAAACATTTAAAATCATTGGGCATGTGACCTCAGCATAGGGGCTAAACCCAGTCAAACAAACTTAGGTTTGTACTAGAACTGGGGGAATGCACTATGAGGAGAGGTCGGAAATGAACCTGCGATCCAAAAGGGCAAAAATACTAAGTATAAAAGCAAAAGTTTATAGAGACAAAAAATTTAAAAGGGGCAGGATCACGGGGACACGGGGGGAACTGAAAAAACATTGATGTGGTATTTCCGTAATTTTCAGAGTAAATCTTTCCCGCTCGAATATGGGTTTTTCCCTCGTTAAGTTTTTTTTTCAAATGACATGTCTAAAATTTATACATTAACAAATGGTAGTAAGCCATATAGTACGAGATCTTGTTGTTAAAATAATATTTTGGGGAAATCCTGAATCCGAAAAGGGGCAAACAACGCCGTTAAAAGGGAAAACTGGTAAAGGGAAAAAAGGTGGTGCTGAAGGATAAATCAGGTGAAAAGGCTGGTGGCTACAATTCAACAAATTGCCTGTTAGGCGAGCAGATTATCTGCACCAAAGATGGGAAAAAGTCAGGAAGGTTTGGGGGCCCGGTAAACATGTAAAGATTTTAGAATCTTCCTGATGGCCCATCGATCAAAACGACTCGGGAATCCTCACAGTGGCGCGGCGCGCCCACGTAACAATATTTGAAAATGTTCCCAATTTTTTGGGGGCTTTTCTTTTGTTTCTGATAGTTTTATAACTGGAACACCTCGCGCCTCGGCTTTGTTGGGGTTTTTTAAAAGCAACTTGACCAAATTTCTTCAAACAGTTCATCAGCCAGGTTCTTATATCATAAACCCGCTAGAACTAGCGGCCTAACGAAACAACCCCGGGAATCAGGAAGCCCAATCTGGGACCGGGCCGAGGGGGCAGTGACCCCCCCCGTATTAATCGTAATTTTTTGATCATGGGGGGCGCTAAACCCCCCAAGGTTTGGGACATCTGGGGGGTGGAAGATATTCCCGGCTCCCAAATTTAACAAGGGACACAGATCCAATTCTCTATATCAAAAGCCCCTGACTAGCGTCAGGGAACCCCCCCTTGAGGGGGGATTAAACGTAAGTGGGGTCCTTTTCTTGGGGGATTCAAAACCTTTAAATGTCTCCCAAAGATCTTTACCTTGTATAATTCCTGTCACAATTTCATTCCAAAACTTTCATTTTTCCCCTTAAAAGTAAAAGGGATATCTAAAACTAGAAGGGTCATAGTTAATATTGAAATCGGTGTGTGTGTGTGTGTGTAACTGAAAAGATGGGAATATCTTAAAAACGAATTTTATCAGTCCCAGGTTCAATGGTAATATTTTTATTTTTTAAATAGAAACAGCTGGTTTTTTTTTGCACCCTATAAGTTTTGTGTAAATATATGAATACACAAAGGGGTGTAATCTAGTCCTAAAGGGCTAACATTTAGTATATTTAAGCTGAAATAAATTATTTACCTAGCGTCAACATTTTTGGATCTTTATCTTATTTACTTTTTAAAATGTCTCTACTTATCTCTTATAAGTAAATTCCCAATGCTGTTCGTTTTTTTTAATTTTCTAAATTTCTCTGTATATTTTATTTCTGTGGAAGCGACAAACAAAAACCCCCACACTGCCTAGCTTGGTATTATTGCAATCCCACCTCCCAAAATACATCCCCATGATTTCTAAGTGTTTACCAACGTCACTTTCTGAACGATCTAAGCAATGCATAAAATATATTATGTTACTTTTTAAATAATGTTACGTAAACGTAAATTTATCAAAAATTTCCTACAAAAATTTAAAAAAAAACTAGAACGTAAGTCTTGGATATGGCAATGTTATCGCGCAATAAAGATATCGTGGGGCCCGAATATGGGTAAACAGTGGCAGGGGGTACCACAAAACTCGCATGTTTATAGTATACATTTAAAACTACATCTGGAAAGTTCTAGTGGGGCTGATTTAAATCTGCACACAGATCTTTTCCTAAGAAAAGGGAACAGGCTTGGCAGATGGTACAAAATACTCCCCCGAAATAAATAAAATAAAAAAATTAACAAAATGTGAACCGACCAAGACTTTTCACTACCCTCCTGCATACATGGGGATGATTACCGACAGACCTCTGGCTGTCTTCAGAGGAATCTGACAAGTCCCTTGTTTCCTTGATCAACCGGGTTGTTTGCATCAATGGACTTCGGCTAGCGCCAACAACCTGGATGATCAGGTTTATTCAGTGGCAGGCCTGGTCTGGGACCGGGCGCTGGGATTGACCTCTTAAAATCTTCAGGTTAACTCAACATAGGTATATCTGACTGAACAACACTGATAAATTTTTCCCCAATATTATAACGGGACCCAAAAAACATTTGGAAAAACCCAAATATTACTCATGTTAAGAAAAAACACTTGAACAATGCCTGACTTTAGTTTTAAGACTAAGTAATCAATAGGCACCTGACAATATAACATCAAAATTTTGGACAAGTGAAAAAAGATTCATGGTTAGTCGAGTTCTCTTATCAACCTCAGAGCAAGGCAGTGTCCCCAACATACATCTCCCGAGGATCTCTGAGTCGCTCTCACCAGCTGCGGCCGGGGGAAGGATGGCAAATGGAGCAGAGCTTTTACCAGTGAGAACACCATCCCCGACCCAAAGAGTCAAGACGATTGATAACTGCTACATCATTGAAGAAGACCCATACCCTTGTCGAGGGCTGTAGAGGGGCTCCACCTGACAAGGGAAACTCACCGTGCCCTGCCATTGGGGTGCAAACAGTATCAGCAGACAAACTCCGACACTCTTTCGGAAGCCAGTGCCGAGATACCATATGGAGAAGACATCATTAACAGAGAATGGTTATTCACCTTTATTTCCAAGGTTTTGCTATCTCAGCAGGATTACCTGAATCTTCTGGTCACCAGCTCTATTATTTTATGTGACTAGATAATGGTATATAATACCGACAAGTTGATAAACGCAACATTGGGGATCTTATTACACAACGTTTCCTACAAGTAGGCTTCTTCAGTCAATACAGAGGCAGTTATAGTGTGAAACGATGCAATCAATCCATTACATAGTCTTTACATTTTTACTGCTTCTGTATTCCGACTGAAAACCTCTATATAGTGAAACGTTCGGCAAAGAATATTTCAATGTCTTCTTTTCATATTTTTTAG